>NC_047027.1:1587301-1887301 GCF_902652985.1 Pecten maximus | reverse complement strand
TTCCAAGTCAAATGCTCCTCTGGAAAATACAATCTAATTAAAATCTAGATGGTCATTCTCACTACGTAGTGAGAATGACCATCTAGATTTTAATTAGATTGTGGAGAATATATCAATCGCTCTAATTTGATCAATAATGGTATCACCGATATCGCCGATTTGATCCATTGAATCTGATGTTACACCTTGTTCTATAGCATCCGTAGTAACTTCTTGTGTAAGATTGTTCTCAGAAATATATTGTTCCTTGTCGGTGAGAACATTGAAAACGGAAATTTCCTCCTCTGCTGTGGTAATACATGTACTGTCAGATTTATCCGTCAATCGACCTTTGGGGCACATTTCCCCTTCCCAATGTTGCGTACGGGGTTTGTTGTCACACTCAGAACGATTTCCATTCTCCGGTATAAGACGCTCGGCTGAAGTATAGTTTAAGACATTAGTTTTAACCGAATGCCGTAGAGATTTACGCATTTTGTGATGTTTTAATCTCTTTCGGAGTTGTGGAGAATCTACCTCTGAATCCGCATCATATACTTCCTCCTGGTTCTCCGTATAACCTGGAACTTTAGTTTGCAATTCGTGGTGGAAGTTTCGTGCAGGAGAAGCCATTTGAATATTAGTTAACAATTGTGATGCCCTGCTGCCCTTGGGTTTAGCCTTTCTGACGGTTGTTTGTTGATCAGACTCACTCGGAAGTAGACCTTGTAAGAAATGGCCGTTTGGTACAACAATGTCTCCTGTGTTCTCCGGCGTGTATGGGAAATAGGGATCCTCTTCATCCGGGCTGTGGAATCCTTTAGTCGGCAGTGGAGACCGTGACAGGGTGTCTGCAATTTGCATTTGATTCGCTGGTTTACACCGGATCTCAAAATTGAACAGCTGTAAGATGGCAATCCACCAATCATAGATAGCCCCTTTCATTTGCTTCTGGAACAATGGTCGCAATGCCTGATGGTCACATTCAATGATAAATCTCCTGCCACGGAGGTAAGTTGCACAATCCAGGATGGCAGTTACCATTCCCAATAATTCCAGTTGTGTGGGTCCATACGATCTTAGCCATTTACTGAGTTACTGATGACCCGTAGATCGGTGGAAGTATCGCTTTCCTTTTGGTACAACATGTAACCAATACCCTTTGCACAGGTATCAACACCCAAGTAGAATGGCATATCAAAGTTAGGAAATGCAAGAACTCCACAATTCACCAAGAGATATTTCAGGTTGTCCAAAGCAGCCTGCTGTGTATTATTCCAGGTAAAAGGTACTCCCTTCGGAGTCAAATAAACAAGCGGTTGTGCAGCAGCACTGTAATTAGGGATGATTTTCCTGAACCAGTTGAAAAGACCAAGAATCCGACGAAGACCCTTAACATCACATGGTGGTTCTATTTCTTGTACAGCCTCAACTCATCTGGTGGCGGTGATATCCCATTCTTTGAAATTTGATGACCCAAAAAGATAAGATTCCTGTGCAAAAGAACATTTTCTGGGACCTAACTTCAATCCTGCAGATTCTAGTCTTGTAAATACCTCCACAAGGTCTTTCAAGTGTTGTGAGAAAGTTGATGAAGTGATGAGGATATCATCCATATAGCAGAGACATGATTTAAATGTCAAACCCCTTAGCACTTTGTCCATGAGCAGCTGAAAAGTACTTGGTGCAGAACTCAAACCCATGGGAAGTCTTTGGAACTTAAATGCTGTCAGTCTGGTGCTGTCAGAGTCAATAGGCATTTGGAAGAATCCAGAAGAGAGGTCAATGGAAGTGAAGTACTGGGGTGTTTTATCCGAGAAGGACTCTGTTAACTCCTGGAGGTTAGGAATATCATACTGGAATGTTTGAGTCTATGAGTTCAAATACCTGAAGCCAACACAAACCTGAACTCGGAAAGACTGGATTCCTTTGTAACAGGACTTGTAGGTTTATGATGTTTTGCTGTTTTAGAGACAAGAACAACAGGACAAGTGATCACAATCTCCTCTGATTCATCCACCTGAGACATAATTCCTTGGCGAAGAAGTTAATCCAGTTGATGTCTGAGAACCTCTCTTTTGTCTGGAGGTAATCGATAAGGCCTCTGATGTTTGGGTTTAGCGTCAGGCTTCAGTATGATCTTGTTTTTGACGACATCAGTAACATTCGTGGTTATGATGGAACAGATTTTGTGTAGTAGTAGAGGATTTCAGGGACTGATTAAAACTAAGCATCGTGAAACAACGTACAGTATTAGATATTATGTTATTGTGTTACCAGTCAGCTCGACGACGATCGAGGGGATTGTGACGTCGCCAGGTCATGTCTGGCTGACCCTGTTATTGTGGCTTATCCAGTTGTAGCTGTTTATAAATAGATTCGCACGAGCATGCCTGGGGCGCAATCTCGGGTATATATTCGGGTGTCTGGCTCGCTCAGTGGGCAGTCGAACGGATTTGTTTCCGGAGGTGTGCCACATTCCAACAGGCCTTCGCTTAGCTGGATAGGTAGCAGAGGGGTACGTAAGCTTAGGCAGGGTAATAATGTTAGGTGGCGCGAGAGTCGAGCTCCTGTAAGATCATGACCAATGGAGGGGTCCGTGGGCGGATATAATGTATATAGTTATTTGCGTGTGAGCGTATTTTCATCTGTACATAATTCATCGACCCTTATTAAATATCCTTAACTTTAAAATGATGTAGTTTGTTATCTCTTCAATATCCGACAAGTGTTAAATGGTTACTGTGACCCTCAATCCCATAAATATGTATAGTATCGGTGGGCATTAAGGGATCAACACAATTCTTATGTAAAACAATCTAATTAAAATGTAGATGGTCATTTTCACTACGTTACATGAACATCTAACAACATCCCCATAAGGGGTGACGTCAGGGTGACCTTTTGGATTAGCGAATCAAATGGCTACTTCCAGAATCTTGGAAGTGAATTTTGTATGACCGAATTAGCATGACTAGAGTGCATAGCTTGTAAAATCTGTCAATTTGTTTCAAGTCATTTCGTCCCATAAAGCATATAGCTATATACTCTGCCGAAATGGTTTGCTTCAGATACATGCTGTGACGAAATGCCAATTCAGGTTGACATCCTGCCATCAGGAGGAATAAGGACTCATTCAGTTGAATTCCAGGGCCATCTTGAGTTACACTCAAACCGACAAGACGTCCTGCCATCTTGTAATCCTTTTTTTCAAGTTTTGAGATATTGTGGGAAAACAATTTACTATCTGCTTTTCCTTCAAATAGTCCAGAACTGGACAATTGATGCATACCAAGTCTGTAAAAGATGAAATGATTTAAAGTGAGTGTTGAAAAAAAGATTGCTGCTTGAATACATTAAGTCAAACATTGCAGGATTGAATTACTTTTCTTGTGTATCACAGGATGGATTTGAGTGCAATATCCTGAAGGTACTGTCACAGTTTGACGCAAAATAAAATGTAGCATCCGTGTTAAATACAAGAGATCTCAGAAAGACCTTGGTGACCACCATTGACTGTTCTACAACTGATCTAAGACAGACAGGCAGATACACTATCCAAGAAACTTTCAAACGTCAAAATCAAAGACGGCCAGCCCTTTGCCATGTTGATCTCTCTGAAAATGTAATATGCGTACCTAGAGGGAAACCTCCATGTCAAATTTGGAAAAGATCTCTTCGGGACTTTCTGAGAAATAGCAGTAACAAGAATTATTTAAGGACAGAGGATGGACAGACGGACTCCGACACAGGGTTATTTGAATAACCCACCATCTGATGATAATGGGCTAAAAATGTGACCTCTGTTTTTAATGTCAGTCTATAACATCAATCCATGTTTGGGTTGTATTAAAATTCCAATGGTACAATACAACATAAAGAAGTGTAATAGGGTTCCCTCCGGGGAGCGTCAATCCCGACCAGCGTCGGAGAGATAGATCCCAATTGTGTGATCGTATAGTTAGTTTTTACCGTTACTATCTCCCGACACCGGTCAACGAACAAGTCCCCAGAGAGAACCTCGCCCACTAGCTGATTACAGGCAGCTATTAACCCAAGTTCGAAGGATGTGGCGGAGCAATCAATTAATGTCAACAAACACAGTGAATAAAGTTATCTATAGGTTTATTATAGAATTCAGATTAAACAGTATAGACAATACATATAAGCCTAAACAAAGCAAGTGTAAATTAGACAGAGCCTACAGCTAACATTCCCACAGTAAATTCTCCTACTTCCCCACTAGCAATACACCAGCCCCACTCCCTACGTATACACACCCTAAGTGCCCTAACGTGCGTACGCAATGTACGCGTGCTGTTGTCAGTGCCTGATAGAGAGGGTATCCTCTCGTGAGGGGTTGGCCGGTTATCCGGCCATGTAAGTCACCGTTTATCGCTGTGCAGTCCCTTTTTATACCCCAGCCCCCTGGTCCTACATGCAACGTAGCATACCCATTCCGATTGGCCAAATCCATGGCATATGCGCAGTGAGCGCGGAACGTCTTCCGGCAACTCACCAAGACCCGGTCAATCTCAAAGGTCAACACCAAGTTAACCCAGATTGCACCGCGGATCCAGATAGCAGCCAATACACAACCGGAAGCATACGCGGAATGTGTACAGCTCTATCATACCGGTGTCACAATAAAAAGGATGGTATAAATAAATGGACCCACAGCGATAAGAGTATCAACATTGATATATTTAATAGTAAGGCTAGTGACCTGTTTTCCCACATTCCTCCCCCCTTAAGATCAAAGTATCATTTTCCTTAAAATATACCTTTGTCACCAAGACTACCATCTCATAGGGACCTATCATTGGAATGAGTACTACACTTCAGCCTATATAGATATCAATATTTTAACCTCTAGCTTAAAGCCAACCAAATCATCCAATCCAAGAATGAACAAAGCATAAAGTACATTTATATATGATTAATTAACATTAAAGTAACACCATCATATCCCAGTATAATGTGTAAAGTATCCACTACTAAGTGACACTAGAACACCTACGGAGCAGGTAGCACTGACCTCCAGGTATACTAAGTACTTAGAAGAAAATTAAACATGACCTATAAATGATACACAATACAATCAAAGAACTCCTGCTATTTCCAAAAACAAGCCCGTCAAGGTATTAAACAATACCTGATTAGTTTAAGTTCATCAACATACTTTCAATTTCCATCACTAAAAGACAAGCCAATATAGCATCTTACTCTTGTATACCATATAAAACTATATGACAAAGAAAAGCTATAAGAAATAACGGTAAACAGTTGAACAACTGTACACACAATACGGTTCCCATATGGCAACAAATTACAACATCCATATCGGGTGAATACCGTGAAAAATACCACGACCTGTTATAACAATGGAATAAAAAGAATCTAAACAGCTTGTACCCAATCAATGCTGCAATTAGTGTCCGGTAACTTAGAACTATTCAGCTATAAAGGTAACATATCCCGTTATTATCAATATATTTATACCACTCGTGATCCACAAGGAAACCTGGACGACCTTGAAGTAATATCCCGTACCCATAGGTGTATGTACAAAAAGGTGTCCTATAAACAGTAATGACAAAGAAAATATGTTTTAACTGAAATATAAACATACTACAGCCATCAAATGTCAATATTTTCCTGAAAAAACCCCCCAACAAATCCACATACATCCACAGTAATTTGGCCATGTCCACACGAATCAAATTTAACATCGAATAGCATAACGCTTAACACAGTTAATGTAAATTCTCACTGTATAACACTTACTGTCCGAAAATAAAATCCAGTTCCCGTAAATCGTGATCCGGCCTGGGCTCGGGTTCGTGTATCCTCCTGTGGTCCTGGGCGTTTCTCTTCTCCAGGGACTCCGATAACTCCCGTTCCCTCGCGCAGGCGCACCGTGGAGGAAGTATGTCTCCAGGATCCTTGAAGTAGCGGTTTTGAACTTTGTTGTTGTGTAAAGTACCTTTTTGCTTGTGGCAATTTATATGTTGAGTCCCCTTCCATTTGGTTGAAAACTTTTTCCGGCAGGTGTCACATTCCCAAAGAGTGACTGTTGATTGATGATATTTGGACCAATGGTCCAGGTAGTTCCTTAGCTTCCTGTATATATTAGGGCCACATCCAGGAACCTTGCATGACATGCCTGTCCGCGGGAACATTTCCCTGACATGGGCCTCCTAGAACTGATACAATTCCTCAAGGTCCACATTAATGCTCAGGACTTGTTCCATTGAAATGCTGGTCTTTAGGGTTCCACGGTAAACCGAGTAATGAGTACTGTAAATCACTTATATTTCGCGAGTACCTAATTTCGCGAACTCACCTAATTTGACTTATTCGCGAATACATAATTTCGCGAATTCCGACCTCAAAATGACTTTAAATTCGCGAATACGTAGTAACCTTTACAGATCGGCGATATTTCCATGTTTGTAGCCATTTTGTTTATGAGAGTCATGTGACGGTACAAGAAAAGTCATGTGATTCAATCATGTGATATCGGTGTCTGGCCATACTGAATGGTATTTACCGTACCTGTATACGCCTCTCGGCTATATATATACAAATGGATTAAACAAAAGAAATGTGGTGTTCAACGTGCGTTTATATTTGGAGGGTGAAATGAGTTGTTTTCAATATAAATAATGCTTTCACGCCTGTTCATATGTAGTTAGTCTTGATTATTTCACCGACATGACCACGCCACATATCTCAATTTTTTTTAAACGAGTAACCAAAGATAATTTGCCGGCCCCAACTAGCCCAATTACGGAAACGGTAAACAAACTTGTAGAAAGGGAACTTCAAAACATGACACTGGACAGTAGTGGGGAAAAAAAGGAAACGTGAATACGGAGATTACTCGGCAGAGACCAGGGCTAAAATAGCCCGATACGCTATTGAAAATGGAAACACTGCAGCAGCGAGACATTTTAGTAAAGAGTTGGGGAAACCGCTCAATGAAAGCACCGTAAGAGGAATGAAAAACTCGTACGAGAAAGTGAACAAAAGACGAGGAATTTTCAAAAGGGAATTTTTTTCAGTGCCGCGATCCCCACACAGACAAGTTGATAATTAACTGGGACCAGACTGGGTCCAACTTTGTTCCTGTCCATGACTGGACGATGGATGTTGAAGGGTCAAAGCAGGTGGATATATCTCATCTTGACGACAAACGACAAATGACTGTGTTATTAGGTTGCACGAAGTCTGGAGAAATGTTCCCCCCACAGTTGATATATCAGGGGAAAACCGACGCTTCCCATCCGACATACAAGTTCCCGGAGGAATGGGATATTACCCATACGGATTCCCATTGGTCAACATCTGAGTCGATGATCAGGTATGTAAATCTATTTAAATGATGTGTTCATTGTACATAAAGCTAACTAAATATTTCATTTTCTAAGAATTAAAAAAAACTCAATCCAAATATTTTACATTTGTTCAGACCTTTATCTATACGAAGTCTATAACAAGCCGTGTATAATTAACTGACACAGGCTGTTAATAGGGCGTTAAACAAAATAACTAAACCAATTTTACTTAATTTTAATTTTGTTTAAGTTATCAATAAAAATACATTTCTATGTATTATGTTACAATGTACACTGAAAATTATTTCTTTATTGTAGATATGTCGAAAATGTGATCATTCCCTATATCGAACGGACTATCGAGGAAAACGACTTTCCCATCCGTCAGAGAGCGTTGTGTATTTTTGACATTTACAAGGCCCACCGAGGGGAACAGCTTCTTAATCTCCTGAAGCAACACAACATACGTATTGTGTTTGTACCAGCTAGCTGCACTGACCGTTTACAGCCACTAGATCTTGGAATTCAAACAAGCCATGAAATCACAATTTGAGGATTACTATGCAAGTGCTGTTGCTGAACAGTTGAAGACAAAACATGTAAACGAACTTAATATTGACCTTAAACTGTCAACGATCAAACCGTTACATGCTAAATGGCTTACAAAGGCGGTGTCAGACATTAAACAAAACCCTCGGCTCATTAAGAATGCCTGGGAGATGACGGGACTACAATAGGTTGTGAGTAATTAACGTACGTGTGTATACAGTGATACCGGTCGATGAACAGTTCTCGGGACAGTCTATTTCGAATAATATATACTCCAGGCGATTATTTCTTCTGAATGTTTGAATTAAATAAATAATCTGTTTTATTTCAACTTTGTTATGATAAATATCTTTTCGAGAACCAAGCGATGTGAAGTGTTATATATACATGTAACCTTACATAGCTTAAACAGCGTGGGTAATAAAGTATGACGTATTCCGGATGACTATCCGGGATCCTCGGGACCGTACCTAATTAACTACATGTTAAACGTCGTCAAGAAGTTAATTTAGTCCGAGTTCAACCACAATATTAGTGTTCAGTGGGGTTTGGTGTATGTGAAATTTTGGTGTTTTGTGATATAAAATTACACTCTGATCTACATGTAAGTGTATAATCTATCATTCTATTATTACTTTAATGGCGATGTCTGTTCACCAACTAAATATTACGATCAATTCAAAATGGATGCCAATTATTCTTGTCATTTTTATTAGCTCGTCTCTTCGAACAAGAGTGAGACCTTATGTCGTCACTCCGGCGTCGGCGTTGGTTTTCCAAATGTTAAATTGTTGGTGCAAGTGTTGAAAGGCATAGTAATTTATGGTAATATTGTCCCTGTGGGGGTCAAACTATCCCCTGCCGGAGTTAAACTAAAAGATTTTTTTGGGAAAAAAACTGATTTTTGAAAATTTTTGGACTTACAAAAATTTTTGCGTTAAGTTTTTGGTGCAAGTGTTGAAAGGTTTTAATACATCACTTTATAATTGTACTAGGGTGCTGATAATTGGTGATAGACTCCCTCTTGGGTTAAACTATCCCCTGTCGGAGTTTAACTAAAAGATTTTTTTGGGAAAAAACCAGAATTTTCAAATTTTTGGACTTACAATATTTCTGCGTTGAGTTTTTGGTGCAAGTGTTTCAAAATGGTAGTTGCTACTCCTGCTTAGCGCTCAGCATAAAATGAGTGGGACGACTGGTTCGCCCGTTGTCAGTATAATGTGACCGGGTGGGGAAGAAGAACCTTCATTCATAGTACTGCTCAAAAATGGTACAGAGCTTGTTCTATTCCTGTCTAATGGCGGAATCATAGGCTTGTAGTTACCTGTTGTCTCAGTACTTTCTTTAGATGATATAACATATTTCCCTTTAGACATTAGGTATTCTACCATATCCTCATCCGACATGATACTTCTTCCTTTCCCTTCCCTTTTTACTTTCCCTGGGTCAATTTTTTCATCCCCAGAACCCCCAGTTGCAGCATTTTGTGTACTCTCTGCATGGGTCTCCTGCACTTGACCCTCAAAGTCCTGAACTTTATTTGGACTTTACACGATATATATGTTTAACACAGATCAACTAAATGATATATTTGACTGATAAGGAAAAGACTATACACAATCATAAAAAATCTTTGTCACAAGCCTTTTCATCCACACTCGAGCTAAAACTCTGTCTTGGTGGACACCATCTTTAAACAAGTTAAAGTTTATAATAGGCTTCCTACCTAACCTCTGATATTTCAATAGATCAGCTTTGAAATTCAAAGATATAACACCAGACTGTGCATCAACTTCCTGTATATAGCTGTTTAACAAACTAATTCTATGTTCGAGAACTCTGTCTTGTTCTTCAAAAGAATCTGGGGAATGATGACCTTTAAAGGGTTTTGGACACATAGGGTATTTTTCCATTTTCTGTTAGCCCGACCCCATCAATGTTGGCTGACACAGGTTTTACCTCGCCTTACAAAGCTGTTGATCTATTTTATGCCAGTAGGGGGATATTGCTGCTGGCTGAAAAAAAATAATTAGCTAGGTGGTCACGTGGTCTGACGCGTCATCTGGTTCACCTCACCAGTATCACTAGGCTAGAATCTGCCTTATTATATGCATTTACAGAGGGAAACTTCAAAGAGCCCCATACTATTTTGTAAACATTGAAAGCAATGACAGTGAATGTCCTGATTTTATCATCTTACATGTTTAGATTTTCTTTCCACACCTCATGTCTGTAATTGTATAATCAAAATAGTAGACCAGCGGACAATATCATAACCTTGGTAATTTACTAATATCACATGTCATCTGTTTATTTATTTTTTTTTATTTTAAAAACTCAAACAGTGGCATATACACTATAGGTCTACTCAGAGATGTAAATATCACATATGTGATATATACATCTCTGGTCTACTATACAGTGAGGTGACAAAATGATCCCACTTGTGAAGTCTTTTTACGGTGATTAATTCTCCTAGCCGTGTCAACCATTTTATTTTTGGCATAATTTGATAAGATTTTTTGTACACTTTTAAGAACATGTTTTACCCTTTCCTGATGTAATATTAACATGAAAATATCCCATTTCTTAATTTTGAAAGATAAAGATTTGATAAAAATGCAGTAGTTTAAAATACAGTTGTCTCATCCTGATGTAATTTAATTAGATAGTACGTAATCACAGAACTGATTTTTTTTATCTGAGACTATACATGGGTTTTTTGTTCATTGAACTTTGAGGATTTCCTTTGTACATATTAAATCATATCAATTTCCTTAAAGAATGTTGTATGAAGGTTATGAAGGAAATGTATTTGATGTGGTGAAAATGTTACGCACACATTCGTATTGATTTGATTAAAACATATCATTTTAAATACTATGGTATGTTTAAACGTTTTCAGTTACTCAAAGTAGAAGATATAAAAGAACTTAACAATTTAGGAAAATATTTATCACTAGCAAATAAACTAAAGGAAAGATTTTTTTTGTAAGATTTTAATTAGAATATATTCATTTTTAATGATTATTTCTCTGTTTCCCTGTAACAAGAGTGGATGCCTTTGTCCATTAATGTTATATACTATTTTATCCAATAAGTTGTAAAACTTATGGAATAAAGTTGAATTTAATACAGTTGTTTAATGAATAACGGGATCATCACTTGAGTACATGTAACCAATTCACTGTTGTAACCCAATATATTAATGTAAAGTATTCCCACATCTCAAAACCTTTGGTAGATAGTGTGTAAATAGTGATTTAATGCGACACACATTTGGGTGTTTCTAACGTTAGTTATACTATCATCTCGGTCATATAGGTCAGTTGTCCAGATGCGTATGTGTGTTTTGGGAGGCTGCGGTATGTTCGTGTTAAGTCTCCTTGTGATAGGCCGGAACTTTTGCCGATTTAAAGTGCTATCTCACTGAAGCATACTACCGAAGACACCCAGCAGCACACCCCACCCGGTCACATTATACTGACAACGGGCCAACCAGTCGTCCCACTCCAAATATGCTGAGCGCTAAGCAGGAGTAGCAACTACCATTTTTAAAGACTCTGGTATGTCTCGGCTAGGGGACAGAACCCAAAACCTTCCTCACAGCGGCGAACGCTCAACTAAAGGCCAAAAGTGAGGCAGTGTCAAGGGAGACGTTAGGAAGAAGAAAGTTGTTAAGGACGAAGAGAAAAGATAAGATCCCAAATTTAGTCGCATCTTACGATCATGCAATGGGGGCAGCAGGTACAATTCTTACGCCCTACCTGCAGGGCAAGAGTGTGAGGGTAATTTGACTGGCTTTTCAGAACCTAACCTATAGACAACTTTAACCTTTTTGTGTCTAAAACCCTTTAAACGAGTTCCAGACTCGAATAAAATATGGAGGTATTTCTAAAAAGATAAGCCTCACTGATGGATTACTTTTGACAAATGTCACAATCCTATCTATTTGTGAATGAATGTAATTTTCTAATTGGCTGTCTGTATCTTGTACCAGATGTATAAATTTGCCTTTCTTTGTTGTCAAATCACAAGTTCCTATCCATATGTATAATGTGATATTTCCATACTGATGAACTTTATTGGCAAGATTATATTTAAGCCAATCCCAAATTTGGACAAAATTTGTTCCAGCCCAGCAATTCACATCTATATCAAAACCAAATTTGGTTATAAGATCTAAATTCCTACACAGAGAAAATCCTTTGCTACTTGTGAGTAAAAATAGGCTTGCTGTTCAAGTTCTCTGGTGCATTTACAGGTTTATCGAGAAATTTGTTCAACTTACTCAAACTCATTTGTACAAGTATTATTACTCAATGTACAAAATATACAGCAGGACATTAATATCAGGAGTAAGCAACCAGGTGTATTTCCATGAATATGAATATATGATACTAATGAAATACATATAAATGTAGGCTAATCGAAATCATGCATGTTTACCTTTCCTCTCACTCATGATCGGTGCATATTGGGAAGCTGGAAAAGTGCAGAGAGGGATACCAACAGGTCGAAATGGAATAATCTGCATGATGAATGATGATGTGCTCAACTTGATGAGATCAGTACTAGTATACTTGATGATTTCACAATGGCCACATGCAGGTGATGATGATGATGATGATGAGAAAAATCCTTTCGTCCATGACAAGATAAACTAAATACATTAAACAATAAAAATTATAAACACTCTCTGACAATCACACTCACCCCTACAGTTATCACAGATTTTCTAAACATGGTACATGTACATGAAGCTGTTATAAAGTGAAATTTTACCAAATATACAATAGATTTCATTAATTTGCATATAGGACTGATATTACAACAGTTATTAATATACAGAATATAATAGAAAGCAATGGAGTTATTATTTAAACACAAATGAATATAGATATCGAACACAGTTTTTTTCACAGCAGTCAACAGTCTCCTGTTTAAATACAGTAACTCTTCCTTCACTGGATCATGATCATATAACGACGACAGAACAGGACGATTCGTCCTCGATGTCACAAGCCGGACAAAATGTCATGTCCACATGAAAAAACGGGAACCGAATAAATAAACATGTGATACTGGAATGTTGGGATGAAGTCCTTACTCCTAGGACATGTTGCAATGTCCATACCACCGTACCATACTGCCGATCACCATGCCTAGCGACATGTACACTCTCCTGTCGATGGTACCGGAACTCCCATGACTTCCGGTTCGGGCCAAACTAATTCCGGACCTGGCGGTGGTTGATTCCGGAGAACCTGGTTTAAACACGTTGGGGGCCAACTGTAGCGTAGGTTCAATCAAACACGGACGCAGTCAGTAGTGTGTGACTATATTTATTCTGGTCGATGACCAGAAAACCTATTAAATAAATAGACATTTAAGTAGACAGATAATCACTCACACATCATTCACTCCATAATATAAATAGACATAAATGGACATACAATGATGTGATATAACGAATGATTACGATTAAAATTACTGTATTTCACATAACATAAAATACTTACCAGGAACATCCAGGGTAAGGTATAGTAGTGAACGGATCTTACTCTCGACGGTTCCGTGTGTCACCGTCGAGGGAATAGGTGAGAGTGAGGTAGGGAGACTGCGGTGAATGGTATTTGGACGGTTGGTCCGTGCTGCACGTGCACATACATACATACTTACATTCCTAACTGCCGATACGCGCGTTATTTTGAATTTAACACCTGGCTACATGCAGACATATCATTGAAACCTTTCATTGTGGCTGGTAATTACAAACATTAAGAAATAAGCTGTTGCTAATGCTCTTTTCACATAGAGATTTTACAGCTTACTCGAGACTTTCTTTATTTTCTGTTTTTCAAATTGCCATTGGTTCGGCTGTCCTTAAACCATTCTTGCTATCTCTTTTTCTTTAAAGGTACTGGATGATGAATCATTGTCAAATTTCATATTTGGAGTCCCCTTTTTCTGTAGTTGTGCATGGTCCATTTTAAAAATGCATTGAAGATCTCTTGAGAACATTTTGACTTGCAATTTTTTATCATGGCACCACGATTTGTCTTTAATAAGATGTGTTTTTCTTTCAGAAAAGTTAAGATGCGTAGAGGACAAAGAGAATTTTCAGATCTCAAAAGAGCATTGGCTCTACATCAAAAGGTGATTATTTATCAACAAAGATTTTCACACAATGAATTTTGTTTTTCTTGTTATCGGCCTGTAAGAGAGTAGCAATTTCAATATGTAGTTACTGTTAAATCATGATATACATGTACACAAAAAAGTCAAATTAAGTTTACGTAAGCAAGATTCATTCATAAGGAGTATCAAACTGATTTCATGAAGCAATTTGCAGTGAAAAAAAACAACTAAAAATCTATGAGTTGTCCCTTTAAAAGATGTAGAAATACCGATGACTTTGTTGGCTAAATAGGCAAGCTTGGTAATGATAGAAAAATGCTAATGTGAACTCTTATGATTCTAAGGGAAATCCAGACACTATCAGTGAAGGCAACGACTCTAAGAGAAATACAGACACTATCAGTGAAGGCAACGATTCTAAGAGAAATCCGGACACTGTCAGTGAAGGCAACGATTCTACTAAGAGAAATCCAGACACTGTCAGTGAAGACAACGATTCTAAGAGACATCCAGACACTGTCAGTGAAGGCAACAACTCTAAAGGAAATCCAGACACGGTCAGTGAAGTCTACGATTCTAAGGGAAATCAAGACACTGATGTGACATTGTCAGAAGAGGACTCCGACAGTGATTCTGTTTCTGAAGATACTGAGGAAACCAAATAGCTCCTAAGATGATTTGTCGGATGATAGCAGTACTAGTGATTCTGTTTCTGAAGATAGCGATGATCCATTTAGCTCCTTAGAGGATTTGTCGATAGATAGCAGTACTAGTGATGTGCCGATGGATGTAGATCTAGAAGACATTACTGAACTAGCACAAAAATCAGGATTACTTGATGAAAAACTCAGACACGACAATGGACATCAGCATCCAACACCAAAGGGAACCACTATCAGTGAAGGCAATAATTCTACGAGACATCCAGACACTATCAGTGAAGGCAATGATTCTAAGGGAAGTCAAGACACTGTCGGTAAAGTCAACGATTCTAAGAGAAATCCAGACACTGTCAGTAAAGGCAACGATTCTAAGAGACATCCAGACACTATCAGTGAAGGCAACGATTCTAAGAGAAATCCAGACACTATCAGTGAAGGCAACGATTCTAAGAGAAATCCAGACACTGTCAGTGGAGGCAATGATTATAAGGGAAATCAAGACACTGTCAGTGAAGACAACAACTCTAAGGGAAATCCAGACACTGTCGGTGAAGGCAACGATTTTACTCAGAAATGCATTGCTATAAGCAAAACACAGATTGGACTTATCCACAACAGACAGTGGGAGACCATTAAAAAGAGAGTTTGGAATCTAATCCAAAAAAAAAGTAGCTCTTCAAATGTGTATTCACTATCCCTGAAAATAGACTGACTAACCCTAATGTTAAACTCTCCTGATAATATTGAGCAATTGCTATTCATTCTGTCGACAGATGTTATAGAACACTTAAGGCTCTTGGGTCTCTTGTTTTTGTTTAAGTGTTGAGTTTCAACAAGATGACAGTCATGAAGACATTGATCAGCTAGTGTTCTTGTTAACTGCATTGAAGTAAATTTCATTATAAAATCAATATTGTAACATATTCTATTATTATATTGTGAGGGGAACATTCTGACCTCTAACATAAATATTTCATAATGAGCATTCAAATATAACTAACAAGCCATTTCCTGAAAACGTTTTAAAATTCAATGTTTTAGTCGAGACAATTTTTGTCGTTTATTTAGTTACTGATGAGTAAGTATAGTTTTCTGATAAAATGCTTCTTCTTTACATAATGTGAAATAATTTTAACATATTAGTTTTAAAAAAACAGGTAGTTTATATATATAATTAAGTCCCCCAAACAATGTGGAGGGGAACCTATTTTGTTTGCTCCATTTTTTATTTTCATTATTATTCGGCTTTCTTCTATCTTTCCATTATAAACTTGTCCAGCGATTTCCTCCTAAAGCACTGGTTTTAAGTACATAAATGTCGGTATTGATATGAAGTTATATAATTTGATTGCATATTCTGTACGATTTTGAAGTTTCCATTTTCACAGAGTTTGTAAAATAAGATTTTGTATAAAGTTATGAAATTATGTTTGCTATATGGCCAAATTCGGTACGAGGTTGCATATCATTTTTTTTAATCGCATGAGGCTTTAAGGTTCAATGCTATGAAATAAAAATTTTGCACTTCAGGCTATACTAAAAGATTTTGTTTGAGGTTATAATGAAATAAGATTTCACGTTATACATGGTCATGAACAAGGATTCTGTATGAGGTTGTAACATTTCATATATCGGCTTTAAGGTAAGATTTTATGAGACTATGAAATAAAATTCTCTATGACGTTGTAAGGTTTATATACAGTCAAACCTGTGTAAACAACCTCTCCTGGACAGATTTTAAAATGTTGGTTTAATACAGTTTTACCACAACATTATCCAAAGTGAGTCACAAACAATTCTTGAAACAATGCCATTCAATAGAACTATCGGTAGAGAAATGATAAGTATTTATATATAATTAAGTGTGGTAAGTCTTCCACAATGACAATAGACAAACAATGGTTTGAGTGTGTTTTGTTGCCAGTGTCCATGATATAATTAAGAGGGGGATATATAAACGCTGTACATATAACGTTCCTTCCGGCCTTGTCAACACATGGTCTTGTGTCAATTGTTTGGTTTATCCAACTTTTTTGACAGTATAGCAAGTGAGGACATGCTTAAATTACAAAAAGATTTTGCCGAAATGAACAGAGTCGTGTGATTGTTGTTATCACATATCGGTGTGAAGTTTTGTTGCAAAGTTGCTTAAGATCAAAAGGACTTTAAATTGAGTAGGGATACAAAATATTTTGCGTGATAATATAGATATTAGAATTGTATATTTTTTATGGAAACATATTAATAATGGTGTGAGTTGGTGTTTTAAACAATTTCTGTATGGAAACTGTCCGGGTTAAAGGTTATGTTGCCTAGCAGCGATCAAAATGGATGCATTCTGCCACGATAAATGAACAGACAGATCGTAGTCACTGTTAAGCCATAAATGTTGGCAGTTTTATATATTGGCGTTCTGTTGTTGGTATATAGATAGGTCTCTTATCGTGTGAACATATTTATTTCGTCAAATGCAGACGTTACACTTCTTCAAACTTGTTATTTTTTGGTCAAAACGATTGCCATTCTCACCGAGTACCATCTCATTACAGTATTTATATCTGTCAAATACATCATCTGTATTTTGAGTTAAAAAATACAAACATACCATGGCAAAAATTGATACTTGCGAATATGTTGGCAATCAGTACTGAACATGCATAGATTTCGTCTCATTTGGTAGCTAAATGTCAAAAGTGTTCAATAATTTTCGTCATAAGTGGTCGCTTAACCTAATTTACGGATAAGAGAAGACTTAAGATGTCTGGCTGTAAGATCACATTTTATTAAAGTTAACCAAATTAAATTTCATAACGTGCTTGAGTTTATAAAAATGTTTCATGTCAGAAAAGATTTATGAAAATGGTTAATGAAGTACATTGAATAAAGTAATAAATGAAAAAGAAATTCGTCATTAAAAAATGACTAAAATGTACGTCTTCACGTTTGTACTAAAATAATTTTACACAGTTTTTAGGTCATCTGACCCGAAGGGTCAGGATGACCTATAGCCATCGTGCTTCGTCCGTCGTCGTCCGCCGTGCGCCGTCCGTAAACTTTTCACATTTCAATCTTCTTCTCAAGTTCCACCAGTGGGATTAAGCTGAAACTTGCCAGAAATGATCCTGAGATGGTCCTGACCAAGTGTTGTTATTTTTCGGGTCGATCCGAAATCCAAGATGGCCGCCATAGCCGCCATTTTGAAAACATATTTTAAACTTCTTCTCAAGTTCCACCAGTGCTATTGAGCTGAAACTTGCCAGAAGTGATCCTGATATGATCCCGACCAAGTGTTGTTATTTTTCGGGTCGGTCCGAAATCCAAGATGGCCACCATAACCGCCATCTTGAAAAACACATTTTAAACTTCTTCTCAAGTTCTACCAGTGCTGTTGGGCTGAAACTTACCAGAAATGATCCTGAGATGATCCCCACCAAGTGTTGTTATTTTTCAGGTCGATCCGAGATCCAAGATGGCCACAATAGCCGCCATCTTGAAAAACACATTTTAAACTTCTCAAGTTCCACCAGTGCTGTTGGGCTGAAACTGGCCTGAAATTATCCTGATATGATTCCGAACAAGTGTTGTTATTTTTCGGGTCAATCCGGAATCCAAGATGGCCGCCATAGCCGCCATCTTGAAAAAACACATTTTAAACTCCTTCTCAAGTTCCACCAGTGCTGTTGGGCTGAAACTGGCCTGAAATGTTCCTGATATGATCCCGACCAAGTGTTGTTATTTTTCGGGTCGGTCCGAAATCCAAGATGGCCGCCATAACCGCCATCTTGAAAAACACATTTTAAACTTTAAACTTCTCAAGTTCCACCAGTGTTATTGAGCTGAAACTTGCCTGAAATGATCCTGATATGATTCCGAACAAGTGTTGTTATTTTTCGGGTCAATCCGGAATCCAAGATGGCCGCCATAGCCGCCATCTTGAAAAAACACATTTTAAACTCCTTCTCAAGTTCCACCAGTGCTGTTGGGCTGAAACTGGCCTGAAATGATCCTGATATGATCCCGACCAAGTGTTATTTTTCGGGTCGGTCCGAAATCCAAGATGGCCGCCATAACCGCCATCTTGAAAAACACATTTTAAACTTTAAACTTCTCAAGTTCCACCAGTGTTATTGAGCTGAAACTTGCCTGAAATGATCCTGATATGATTCCGACCAAGTGTTGTTATTTTTCGGGTCAATCCGGAATCCAAGATGGCCGCCATGGCCGCCATCTTGAAAAAAACACATTTTAAACTCCTTCTCAAGTTCCAGCTGTGCTGTTTGGCTGAAACTTGCCAGAAATGATCCTGAGATGATCCCCACCAAATGTTGTTATTTTTCGGGCCGATCCGAAATCCAAGATGGCCGCCATAACCGCCATCTTGAAAAACACATTTTAAACTTTAAACTTCTCAAGTTCCACCAGTGTTATTGAGCTGAAACTTGCCTGAAATGATCCTGAGATGAGTCCGACCAAGTGTTGTTATTTTTTGGATTGGTCTGAAATCCAAGATGGCCGCCATGTCCGCCATCTTGAAAAACACATTTAAAACTTCTTCTCCAGTTCCATTGGTGCCATTGAGCTGGAAATGGATGAGGATGTCGAGGAAGGCGAGCCAACATAGTGTTGTTATTTTTTTGGCCTCGTAAAAACTTTGACATTGCAGCAATGGCGGCCATTTTGTAACATGATTGCGCAATCATGGTTTTCCTGAACAACACCTATTTCAAACTTCTCAAATTCCACCAGTGGGATTCAGCTCTAACTTACCAGAAATGATCCTGAGATGGTCCTTACCAAGTGTTGTTATTTATCGGGTCGGTCAGAAATCCAAGATGGCCATCATAGCAGCCATCTTGTAAAACACATTTTAAACTTCTTCTCAAGTTCCACTGGTGCCATTGAGCTGGAAATTGGTGAGGGTGTTAAGGAAGGAGGGCCAACAAAGTGTTGTTATTTTTTCGGCCTCGTAAAAACTTTGACATGGCAGCAATGGCGGCCATTTTGTAACATGATTGCGCAATCATGGTTTTCCTGAACAACACCTATTTCAACCTTCTTCTCAAATTCCACCGGTGGGATTCAGCTCTAACTTACCAGATATTATCCTTAGATGGTCCAGACCAAGTGTTGTTATTTATTGGGTCGGTCAGAAATCCAAGATAGCCACCATGGCCAACAGTGCCACTATATACTTGCTAGAGAGAATACATACTACAATAATATAAGGGTTTTAATTTAGAATCAGATGACCGTTAAGGCTCCTGGGCCTCTTGTTTAATTGTACCTCAACAAAAGCTAAGGTGACACTGTCGAAAGACATCAAAAACAAAATTACAATTAGAACAGCACGATTATAGATACATGAAGGTTTATGTTCGAGCTTGATACTTACAGACATATTGTACGACTGAATTTCTCCAGGAAATTCAGCCCCTTATAGTCGAGGGCCACGCAGATTTTGGGATGTTTATAAACAGTTAAATTATGAATTATGTAAACATTGTTCTACACACCATTCAACATTGGCATTTCGATGACTAGTACATTATATTATCTTCATTAAACAACAGAACGTAACATAGCGAAAAGAATCTTTACATAAATCATACGTTCCAACTGAAGAATAAAATGAGTTATGAATTATTTTGAAGGGCAGTAACATGGTGATGTTGCAACAATGATGATGTAGCTTGAAACAGAACATCTGATGGTTTTTAGCTCACCTGCCCGAAGGGCAAGTGAGCTTATGCCGTGGTGCGGCGTCCGTCCGTCCGTCCGTCCGTCCGGCCGTCCGGCGTCAACTTTTTCATTCAAACAACTTCTCAGTAACCAAGAGGCCCAGGGAGTTGATATTGGGCCTGCGGCATGCTGGGGTGAAGGGCTACAAAGTTTGTTCAAATAAATGACCTTGACCTTCATTCAAGGTCACATGGGTCAAATAGGCTATAATCTTCAAACGACTTCTTCTCTATAACCAAGAGGCCCAGGGACTTGATATTGGGCCTGTAGCATGCTGGGGTGAAGGGCTACAAAGTTTGTTCAAATAAATGACCTTGACCTTCATTCAAGGTCACATTGGTCAAATAGGCTATAATCTTCAAACGACTTCTTCTCAATAAACAAGAGGCCCAGGGAGTTGATATTAGGCCTGTAGCATGCTGGGGTGAAGGACTACAAAGTTTGTTCAAATGAATGACCTTGACTTTCATTCAAGGTCACATGGATCAAATAGGCTATAATCTTCAAACGACTTCTTCTCAATAACCAAGAGGCCCAGGGACTTGATATTGGGTCTGTAGCATGCTGGGGTGAAGGGATACAAAGTTTGTTCAAATAAATGACCTTGACCTTCATTCAAGGTCACATTGGTCAAATAGGCTATAATCTACAAACGACTTCTTCTCTATAATCAAGAGACCCAGGGACTTGATATTAGGCCTAGAGCATGCTGGGGTGAAGGGCTACAAAGTTTGTTCAAATGAATGACCTTGACCTTCATTCAAGGTCACAGTGGTCAAATAGGCTATAATCTACAAACAACTTCTTCTCTATAACCAAGAGGCCCAGGGACTTGATATTAGGCCTGTAGCATGCTGGGATGAAGGGCTACAAAGTTTGTTCAAATAAATGACCTTGACCTTCATTCAAGGTCACATTGGTCAAAAAGGCTATAATCTTCAAACGACTTCTTCTCAATAACCAAGAGGCCCAGGGACTTGATATTGGGCCTGTATCATGCTTGGGTGAAGGGCTACCAAGTTTGTTCAAATAAATGACCTTGACCTTCATTCAAGGTCACATTGGTCAAATAGGCTATAATCTTCAAACAACTTCTTCTCATTAACCAAGAGGCCGAAGGACTTGATATTGGGCCTGTAGCATGCTTGGGTGAAGGGCTACAAAGTTTGTTCAAATAAATGACCTTGACCTTCATTCTAGGTCACATTGGTCAAATAGGCTATAATCTTCAAACGACTTCTTCTCAATAACCAAGAGGCCCAGGGAGTTGATATTAGGCCTGTAGCATGCTGAGATGAAGGGATACAAAGTTTGTTCAAATAAATGACCTTGACCTTCATTCAAGGTCACATGGGTAAAATAGGCTATAATCTACAAACGACTTCTCAATAACCAAGAGGCCCAGGGACTTGATATTGGACCTGTAGCATGCTGGGGTGAAGGGCTACCAATTTTGTTCAAATAAATGACCTTGACTTTCATTCAAGGTCACATTGGTCATATAGGCTATAATCTTCAATTGACTTCTCCTTAATAACCAAACGGACCAGGGACTTGATATTAGGCTTTTAGCATGCTGGGTGAAGGGCTACCAATTTTGTTCAAATAAATGACCTTGACCTACATTCAAGGTCACAGGTTTGAAATCAGCTTAAATCCGTAAACAATAATTTTGCGATAGCCAAGAGCCTCCGAGACCTGATATTAGGCAATAGATTGCCGGAATGAAGGACTAGAAAATTTATTAATAGGAATAAACCTAGCTTACTATGATATTTGAATAAAGAGGTAATCAGCATAGTATCTGTAGAAATGACCTCAATCAACTTCCAACGTTGCTGTAGAGCCAGGTGAGCGATACAGGCCCATTGGGCCTCTTGTTAAACTTTGTACAGACTTCTACTCAACTTCATAATCATTGGTAGAATAGCAGTGGTTTAGTTTTTAACTCATAAAAGTTGGTTATTCTTGTGTGGTAGTATTTCACTTTAATGTTTCTTTAGTGGTCAAGAGTCCATGTCTTGTGTGGTAGTATTTGACTAGACTGGACACATTCTTGTTTCTTAAGTGGTCAAGAGTCCATGTCTTGTGCTAGTATTTGACTAGAATGGACACATTAATGTTTCTTTAGTGGTCAAGAGTCCATGTTTTGTGTGGTAGTATTTGACTAGAATGGACACATTCTTGTTTCTGTAGTGGCGAAGAGTCCATGTCTTGTGTGGTAGTATTTGACTGGAATGGACACATTCTTGTTTCTTAAGTGGTCAAAAGTCGAATGTCTTGTGTGGTAGTATTCGACTAGAATGGACACATTCTTGTTTCTTTAGTGGTCAAGGGTCGATGATTTGTGTGGTAGCATTTGATTAGAATGGACACATTAATGTTTCTTTAGTGGTCAAGAGTCCATGTGTTGTGTGGTAGTACTAGAATGGACACATTCTTATTTCTTTAGTGGTGAAGAGTCCAAACGTGTGTGGTAGTATTAGACTAGAATGGACACATTCATAGTTCTTTAGTGGTCAAGAGTCCATTACTTGTGTGGTAGTATTTGACTAGTATGGACACATTCTTATTTCTTTAGTGGTCAAGAGTCCATGTCTTGTGTGGTAGTATTAGACTTGAACGGACACATTCTTGTTTCTTTAGTGATCAAGTGTCCAAGTCTTGTGGTATTTTAAAAATTACAATTTTGTTAAGTTCAATTTTATTTTGGATTAATTAGTCATATTTTTGCTTACTGTTATTCAATATAGCATCGTCTCTGCAGCAAAAATTCTTTTATTTCTTTAAATCATGAATAAAGTTATTTCACACTATGATTTTATTTTAATAATTATAAATTACCAACCTTGCTGTTGAATAAATTCTTTTAATTTCTTTATTCAAAATGTTAATTTATATATGTTACCTCTAAGACGGACAATACACATTGTGATAGAGGGCGCCACTGTCCATTTGTTGTCCATTTGTTCTGCTTAAGATATCGTTGAACTTAATTATTTTTATACCATTTAAGCAAATATTGAGCTTAATAAAATACCGCTTTGGAATTTTACCACTTAAGAACCGTACCACTTAAGGTCAGTATGTGGGTACGTCCGTCCGTCCGGCCGGCGTCAACTTTACATTTAAACAACTTCTCAATAACTAAGAGGCCCAGGGACTTGATATTGGGCCTGTAGCATGCTGGGGTGAAGGGCTACCAAGTTTGTTCAAATGAATGACATTGGCCTTCATTCAAGGTCACATGGGTGAAATAAGCTTTAATCTTCGAACGACTTCTTCTCAATAACCATGAGGCCCAGGGACTTGATATTGGATCTGTAGCATGCTGTGGTGAAGGGCTACCAAGTTTGTTCAAATGAATGACATTGACCTTCATTCAAGGTCACAGGGGTCAAAAAGGCTAAAATCTTTTAAACGCCTTCTCAATAACCAAGAGGCCCAGGGACTTGATATTGGGCCTGTAGCATGCTGGGGTGAAGGGATATGAAGTTTGTTCAAATACATTACCTTGACCTTCATTCATGGTAACAGGGGTGAAATCGGCTTAAATATGTAAACAATAATTTTGCGATAGCCTAGAGTGTCTGAAACCTGATATTAAGCAAATAGTATGCTGGAATGGACTAGAAATTTTATTGATATGAAAAACCAAACATACACTGATATTTGAATGAAGAGGTAATCAGATTAGTATGTGTAGAAATGACCTCAATGAACTTCAAAGTTGGTGTAGAGCCAGGTGAGCGATACAGACCCATTGGGCCACTTGTTATCATATAGCAAGTACTGTCCTGACTGCAGGGGAATCCTCGATTACAGCAGCTGGTAATAGTAAGCGATTGTTTTGGTAATATTTGTTTAACGTCCTAACAGTTAAGGTCAAACAAGGTCTTCATTGTTGTTTCATGACGTTTAAATCTATGCACAAGCGGACCTTTTCATTCGACTTGGCAAAAGACACCATGGAGTTATCCCATGGCGTCTTTACCTTAGCTTTGAGGGCTAACGGTACCTTCCGAGGAGGGTTAACCACTGGTTTGACACTTGGATCAACTTGTATTTGATGATGACCCGGCATACACCCAATACCTTTGAACAAAGATCCATACTCCTTAAGAATATCTTCAGGAATGTTTTCATAATGACCTTAGCTGTTAATAGGACGTTAAACCAAACAAAACCAAACGTTTTCATATGGTTTGGTTGTCGGTGTAGACACAACTCTTTATATTCTCTCCGCTAAACCTACTTCCTTGCAGGCTTGCGCCCCGAGAATCCGTGTTACGTCATCATTTACTACATGAACTACCTGGTCATATATTTGTCCTTTGAGTTTACAGTTCAGAATCACTACACCTCTAGGTGTTATCTTGTTTCCAGAGTAAGAGCGTTGCGGAAGGCTGGTAGTTGTTAGGTTTGACATCTTGTTTACTAACTTGACATGTGTGCAACGAATGCCGTTATAAACTGCTCCAGTTAAAGGTGAAATGTTATATCCCGACCCTCAACATCAACAGCCTTCCCCTATTTGACCCGGGGTCAAAATCGTCATTAATGCAATCTTTGTTTTCCTTCCCCAAGGATGTTTCTGACCAAATTGGCTTTGGGTCCCGCCCCTGAGGCGTCACCGTTCATGCAAACTCTGTCCCCCTTCCCCAAGGCTGTTTCTGACCAAATTAATTTCAAATCCGTTCATAACTTCATGAAAAGTAGCGATTTAAAGGAATTGTCTCAATATTACCTATTGGGCCCGGTCCCTCCTGTCCCTTGGGGTTCAGAGTCACCATTTAAGCCAAATTTGGTCCCCTTTGGCAGAGGATGTTTCTGACCAAATTTAGTCAAAATCCAATAAAAAAACTTTTAACTAGTAGCGATTTAAAACAAATGTTTAGGGACTGACAGACGGACGCTGTGCCATGACATAAGCGGACCGGTGTAGGTGAGCCTATAAAATAGGTATGTTCAGAGAAATTGTCCATATGCACATACATACACTATTGTTCTGACCAAGGAGCTATCAAATTTAAATGTAATTTTAATTGTTTCTTTAAAAGCATCATTCCTTTTTCCTTCAGCATCATGGCTTCAAAGGTAAAGGGATGTGCAGTACATGCTGCGGTACATTCGAGTAAAAACACGGACCTGTAACACTGCATGCATCTTTCCTAACGTAACGTATTCGTCGACCACAAATATAAACAGGCTCAACGTATGAGAGCCGTGTGTTTCACGTTTGTTATGAGACATTCATTGTTGAAACAGTGTTTTTCTTTTTATTAAAAAATACCTGCTGCCAGTATTGCATGATCCTAAGAGGCGATTAAATCTTGTTTTTCCTCTTCTTTCTTAACAACTGTCTTCTTCCTAATGTCTCCCTTGACAATGCCTTGCTTTTTGCCTTCAGTTGAGCATTCGCCCCTGTGAGAAAGGCTTTGGGTTCTGTCTCCTGGCCGAGACAAACCAGAGTCTTTAACAATGGTAGTTACTACTTCTGCTTAGCTCTTAGTATTTTGGGACTGGGTTTGGTTTGGTTTGGTTTATTTTGTTTAACGTCCGGGACGACTGGTTTGTCAGTATAATGTGACCTGGTGGGGTGTCTTGTTTGTTGTCTACGGGGGATAAGAGCGTTCATTTCGGCCATTTTAGTCTTTAGTGTTCACTTAATTGTCAGGTGTGTAGCTCCTGTCCATGCAAACGATCAGGTAGCACTATAAATCGGCAAAAGGAAATTTAACACAAAAAATATCACAGCCTCCCAAAACACACAGGACGTTAATGTGCGTGTCCTTGTAAGAAATTCTACACAATCTGATGAGAGTTTCTTAAAGTGATCAAATTCTGTTAAGGAGTGTCCCTATGGTTTGTTTCCCCATAGAAGGAATAATGTCAGTATGGCTCTTAATTTCTACCTATGACTGTAATAAACCACATTGTTTTGTTTCTTGGTAAATAGCTTCAGCTTTTGGGGACAACCCTTATTAGTTTCCCTTCGCTGACTTTACTTCTGTTTCTGCTTCGTGTGTTGAGGCTGTAGCTGGACTCTCATTTATAAGAGTTAATTGTAGTTAAAGCTGGAAAACAAACAAAACAATATTGTAAGACGTTATAAAGAGTTTGGGGTAAACGCTATACTTGTGCATGTATAGTGTATTCTTAACAATTAATTAACAGAAAAATCATACTGAAGATAGAAAGGCAAAATATATTGATTAATGGCGTACCTACTGAAAGTATATCCCTTCTGTTGACAGGTGTATCCTTCACCGTAATGTTGCAAACCAAGCAAATCGTTCTCGATGAACCAACACACTCTTAAGTGCTCTCTAAATACGTTGAATTGCTGAATCCTGTCATGCACATCCGAATTACATCTTGTACCTTTGGTTTGGTTTGGTTTATTTTGTTTAACGTCCTATTAACAGCTAAGGTCATTTAAGGACGGCCTCCCGTGCGTGCGACATGCATGCGTGTGGCGAGTGCGTATGTGTAATTTTTTTAAGAAGGGCAAAATTAATATATTCATGGCCCCAATTTTTTTGTTTCAAAGCCCTGGGCACATGGTTACCTATGGAGTCGGATTCTAGCGGGATAATTTCAATTCCGGGCAAAAATACACTGCCACATGTATTATCAGAATCAGTAACCGGAACCTGAACCCTACTAGAGTCTGGCACGGGCTCCGTAGTGATACAACCTGTCACACCCTCCTCCACCGAGGACAGTTCTGATTGCGGACCACGTGAATTTGGCAGAATTCTCTCCGACGGCGGCCTCCGACCTCTCAGCATCTGTAACAGTTCGCCTTCCCCCTCTTTTCTTCGCAGTTTGCGGCGACAAGGCCACCCTTGATCCTTTTCGCCTGGTACCTTTTCCCCTCGGCATCGTGAGTCTAAATTGTCCAAATTAAAATTCCTGCACACTCGTGCTTGTTCAAAATGAGAATGACCGGAAGTTAACTTTGCCTACTGGGAAATGATATACAATGCTTTATCAAGCGGGATAACTCTACTGAGATACTGAGGTCTAGCTTAAATCTACTAAGGGGGACAACTCCTCCGGCCTTTTACTAACACATTAAACTTCCATAATGGCTTCAATAAATTTGATTACCGTATACTTCGGTAATCAATAATATGTTAAATAATGACCATGCATGAGGTAAGTAACAAAGAGGGCCATGATATGGCCCTGAACAGTCATCCGACAATGAAATCAATTGAAGCATAAAGAAAAAGGAACAACTTAAACATTAAGTGATGAAATACAATTTTCCAAAGCTTTCAAGGAGAGAAGAACACAATAAATAATGTTGGGTATTATTAAAGTGAAATTGGCTCAGACTGTTTTTAGCTCACCTGCCCGAAGGGCAAGTGAGCTTATGCCGTGGTGTGGCGTCCGTCCGTCCGGCCGTCCGTCCGGCCGTCCGGCGTCAACTTTTTCATTCAAACAACTTCTTCTCAATAACCAAGAGGCCCAGGGACTTGATATTGGGCCTGTAGCATGCTGGGGTGAAGGGCTACAAAGTTTGTTCAAATAAATGACCTTGACCTTCATTCAAGGTCACATGGGTCAAATAGGCTATAATCTTCAAACGACTTCTTCTCAATAACCAAGAGGCCCAGGGACTTGATATTGGGCCTGTAGCATGCTGGGGTGAAGGGCTACAAAGTTTGTTCAAATAAATGACCTTGACCTTCATTCAAGGTCACATGGGTCAAATAGGCAATAATCTTCAAACAACTTCTTTTCAATAACCAAGAGGCCCAGGGACTTGATATTGGGCCTGTAGCATGCTGGGGTGAAGGGCTACAAAGTTTGTTCAAATAAATGACCTTGACCTTCATTCAAGGTCACATGGGTCAAATAGGCTATAATCTTCAAACGACTTCTTCTCAATAACCAAGAGGCCCAGGGACTTGATATTGGGCCTGTAGCATGCTGGGGTGAAGGGCTACAAAGTTTGTTCAAATAAATGACCTTGACCTTCATTCAAGGTCACATGGGTCAAATAGGCAATAATCTTCAAACAACTTCTTCTCAATAACCAAGAGGCCCAGGGACTTGATATTGGGCCTGTAGCATGCTGGGGTGAAGGGCTACAAAGTTTGTTCAAATAAATGACCTTGACCTTCATTCAAGGTCACATTGGTCAAATAGGCTATAATCTTCAAACGACTTCTTCTCAATAAACAAGAGGCCCAGGGAGTTGATATTAGGCCTGTAGCATGCTGGGGTGAAGGACTACAAAGTTTGTTCAAATGAATGACCTTGACTTTCATTCAAGGTCACATGGATCAAATAGGCTATAATCTTCAAACGACTTCTTCTCAATAACCAAGAGGCCCAGGGACTTGATATTGGGTCTGTAGCATGCTGGGGTGAAGGGATACAAAGTTTGTTCAAATAAATGACCTTGACCTTCATTCAAGGTCACCTTGACCTTCATTCAAGGTCACATTGGTCAAATAGGCTATAATCTACAAACGACTTCTTCTCTATAATCAAGAGACCCAGGGACTTGATATTAGGCCTAGAGCATGCTGGGGTGAAGGGCTACAAAGTTTGTTCAAATGAATGACCTTGACCTTCATTCAAGGTCACAGTGGTCAAATAGGCTATAATCTACAAACAACTTCTTCTCTATAACCAAGAGGCCCAGGGACTTGATATTAGGCCTGTAGCATGCTGGGATGAAGGGCTACAAAGTTTGTTCAAATAAATGACCTTGACCTTCATTCAAGGTCACATTGGTCAAAAAGGCTATAATCTTCAAACGACTTCTTCTCAATAACCAAGAGGCCCAGGGACTTGATATTGGGCCTGTATCATGCTTGGGTGAAGGGCTACCAAGTTTGTTCAAATAAATGACCTTGACCTTCATTCAAGGTCACATTGGTCAAATAGGCTATAATCTTCAAACAACTTCTTCTCATTAACCAAGAGGCCGAAGGACTTGATATTGGGCCTGTAGCATGCTTGGGTGAAGGGCTACAAAGTTTGTTCAAATAAATGACCTTGACCTTCATTCTAGGTCACATTGGTCAAATAGGCTATAATCTTCAAACGACTTCTTCTCAATAACCAAGAGGCCCAGGGAGTTGATATTAGGCCTGTAGCATGCTGAGATGAAGGGATACAAAGTTTGTTCAAATAAATGACCTTGACCTTCATTCAAGGTCACATGGGTAAAATAGGCTATAATCTACAAACGACTTCTCAATAACCAAGAGGCCCAGGGACTTGATATTGGACCTGTAGCATGCTGGGGTGAAGGGCTACCAATTTTGTTCAAATAAATGACCTTGACTTTCATTCAAGGTCACATTGGTCATATAGGCTATAATCTTCAATTGACTTCTCCTTAATAACCAAACGGACCAGGGACTTGATATTAGGCTTTTAGCATGCTGGGTGAAGGGCTACCAATTTTGTTCAAATAAATGACCTTGACCTACATTCAAGGTCACAGGTTTGAAATCAGCTTAAATCCGTAAACAATAATTTTGCGATAGCCAAGAGCCTCCGAGACCTGATATTAGGCAATAGATTGCCGGAATGAAGGACTAGAAAATTTATTAATAGGAATAAACCTAGCTTACTATGATATTTGAATAAAGAGGTAATCAGCATAGTATCTGTAGAAATGACCTCAATCAACTTCCAACGTTGCTGTAGAGCCAGGTGAGCGATACAGGCCCATTGGGCCTCTTGTTAAACTTTGTACAGACTTCTACTCAACTTCATAATCATTGGTAGAATAGCAGTGGTTTAGTTTTTAACTCATAAAAGTTGGTTATTCTTGTGTGGTAGTATTTCACTTTAATGTTTCTTTAGTGGTCAAGAGTCCATGTCTTGTGTGGTAGTATTTGACTAGACTGGACACATTCTTGTTTCTTAAGTGGTCAAGAGTCCATGTCTTGTGCTAGTATTTGACTAGAATGGACACATTAATGTTTCTTTAGTGGTCAAGAGTCCATGTTTTGTGTGGTAGTATTTGACTAGAATGGACACATTCTTGTTTCTGTAGTGGCGAAGAGTCCATGTCTTGTGTGGTAGTATTTGACTGGAATGGACACATTCTTGTTTCTTAAGTGGTCAAAAGTCGAATGTCTTGTGTGGTAGTATTCGACTAGAATGGACACATTCTTGTTTCTTAAGTGGTCAAGGGTCGATGACTTGTGTGGTAGTATTTGATTAGAATGGACACATTAATGTTTCTTTAGTGGTCAAGAGTCCATGCGTTGTGTGGTAGTACTAGAATGGACAAATTCTTATTTCTTTAGTGGTGAAGAGTCCAAACGTGTGTGGTAGTATTAGACTAGAATGGACACATTCATAGTTCTTTAGTGGTCAAGAGTCCATTACTTGTGTGGTAGTATTCGACTAGAATGGACACATTCTTATTTCTTTAGTGGTCAAGAGTCCATGTCTTGTGTGGTAGTATTAGACTTGAACGGACACATTCTTGTTTCTTTAGTGGTCAAGTGTCCAAGTATTGTGGTATTTTAAAATTACAATTAAAGATCACAATTTTGTTAATTTATTCAATTTTATTTTGGATTAATTAGTCATATTTTTGCTTACTGTTATTCAATATAGTATCGTCTCTGCAGCAAAAATTCTTTTATTTCTTTAAATCATGAATAAAGTTATTTCACACTATGATTTTATTTTAATAATTATAAATTACAAACCTTGCCGTTGAATAAATTCTTTTAATTTCTTTATTCAAAATGTTAATTTATATATGTTACCTCTAAGACGGACAATACACATTGTGATAGAGGGCGCCACTGTCCATTTGTTCTGCTTAAGATATCGTTGAACTTAATTATTTTTATACCATTTAAGCAAATATTGAGCTTAATAAAATACCGCTTTAGAATTTTACCACTTAAGAACCGTACCACTTAAGATAAGTTCCACTTAAGGTCAGTATGTGGGTACGTCCGTCCGTCCGGCCGGCGTCAACTTTACATTTAAACAACTTTTCAATAACTAAGAGGCCCAGGGACTTGATATTGGGCCTGTAGCATGCTGGGGTGAAGGGCTACCAAGTTTGTTCAAATGAATGACATTGGCCTTCATTCAAGGTCACATGGGTGAAATAAGCTTTAATCTTCGAACGACTTCTTCTCAATAACCATGAGGCCCAGGGACTTGATATTGGATCTGTAGCATGCTGGGGTGAAGGGCTACCAAGTTTGTTCAAATGAATGACATTGACCTTCATTCAAGGTCACAGGGGTCAAAAAGGCTAAAATCTTTAAACGCCTTCTCAATAACCAAGAGGCCCAGGGACTTGATATTGGGCCTGTAGCATGCTGGGGTGAAGGGATATGAAGTTTGTTCAAATAAATTACCTTGACCTTCATTCATGGTCACAGGGGTGAAATCGGCTTAAATCTGTAAACAATAATTTTGCGATAGCCTAGAGTGTCTGAAACCTGGTATTAAGCAAATATTATGCTGGAATGGACTAGAAATTTTATTGATATGAAAAACCAAACATACACTGATATTTGAATGAAGAGGTAATCAGAATAGTATGTGTAGAAATGACCTCAATGAACTTCAAAGTTGGTGTAGAGCCAGGTGAGCGATACAGGCCCATTGGGCCACTTGTTATCATATAGCAAGTATTGTCCTGACTGCAGGGGAATCCTCGATTACAGCAGCTGGTAATAGTGAGCGATTGTTTTCGTTATATTTGTTTAACGTCCTAACAGTTAATGTCAAACAAGGTCTTCATTGTTGTTTCGCGACGTTTAAATCTATGCAAAAGCGAACCTTTTCATTCGACTTGGCAAAAGACACCATGGAGTTATCCCATGGCGTCTTTACCTTAGCTTTGAGGGCTAACGGTACCTTCCGAGGAGGGTTAACCACTGGTTTGACACTTGGATCAACTTGTATTTTATGATGACCCGGCATACACCCCATACCTTTGAACAAAGATCCATACTTCTTAACAATATCTTCAGGAATGTTTTCATAATGACCTTAGCTGTTAATAGGACGTTAAACAAAATAAACCAAACAAAACCAAACGTTTTCATATGGTTTGGTTGTCGGTGTAGACACAACTCTTTATATTCTCTCCGCTAAACCTACTTCCTTGCAGGCTTGCGCCCCGAGAATCCGTGTTACGTCATCATTTACTACATGAACTACCTGGTCATATAATTGTCCTTTGAGTTTACAGTTCAGAATCACTACACCTCTAGGTGTTATCTTGTTTCCAGAGTAAGAGCGTTGCGGAAGGCTGGTAGTTGTTAGGTTTGACATCTTGTTTACTAACTTGACATGTGTGCAACGAATGCCGTTATAAACTGCTCCAGTTAAAGGTGAAATGTTATATCCCGACCCTCAACATCAACAGCCTTCCCCTATTTGACCCGGGGTCAAAATCGTCATTAATGCAATCTTTGTTTTCCTTCCCCAAGGATGTTTCTGACCAAATTGGCTTTGGGTCCCGCCCCTGAGGCGTCACCGTTCATGCAAACTCTGTCCCCCTTCCCCAAGGCTGTTTCTGACCAAATTAATTTCAAATCCGTTCATAACTTCATGAAAAGTAGCGATTTAAAGGAATTGTCTCAATATTACCTATTGGGCCCGGTCCCTCCTGTCCCTTGGGGTTCAGAGTCACCATTTAAGCCAAATTTGGTCCCCTTTGGCAGAGGATGTTTCTGACCAAATTTAGTCAAAATCCAATAAAAAAACTTTTAACTAGTAGCGATTTAAAACAAATGTTTAGGGACTGACAGACGGACGCTGTGCCATGACATAAGCGGACCGGTGTAGGTGAGCCTATAAAATAGGTATGTTCAGAGAAATTGTCCATATGCACATACATACACTATTGTTCTGACCAAGGAGCTATCAAATTTAAATGTAATTTTAATTGTTTCTTTAAAAGCATCATTCCTTTTTCCTTCAGCATCATGGCTTCAAAGGTAAAGGGATGTGCAGTACATGCTGCGGTGCATTCGAGTAAAAACACGGACCAGTAACACTGCATGCATGTTTCCTAACGTAACGTATTCGTCGACCACAAATATAAACAGGCTCAACGTATGAGAGCCGTGTGTTTCACGTTTGTTATGAGACATTCATTGTTGAAACAGTGTTTTTCTTTTTTTCTTTTTATTAAAAAATACCTGCTGCCAGTATTGCATGATCCTAAGAGGCGATTAAATCTTGTTTTTCCTCTTCTTTCTTAACAACTGTCTTCTTCCTAATGTCTCCCTTGACAATGCCTTGCTTTTTGCCTTCAGTTGAGCATTCGCCCCTGTGAGGAAGGCTTTGGGTTCTGTCTCCTGGCCGAGACAAACCAGAGTCTTTAACAATGGTAGTTACTACTTCTGCTTAGCTCTTAGTATTTTGGGACTGGGTTTGGTTTGGTTTGGTTTATTTTGTTTAACGTCCGGGACGACTGGTTTGTCAGTATAATGTGACCTGGTGGGGTGTCTTGTTTGTTGTCTACGGGGGATAAGAGCGTTCATTTCGGCCATTTTAGTCTTTAGTGTTCACTTAATTGTCAGGTGTGTAGCTCCTGTCCATGCAAATGATCAGGTAGCACTATAAATCGGCAAAAGGAAATTTAACACAAAAAATATCACAGCCTCCCAAAACACACAGGACGTTAATGTGCGTGTCCTTGTAAGAAATTCTACACAATCTGATGAGAGTTTCTTAAAGTGATCAAATTCTGTTAAGGAGTGTCCCTATGGTTTGTTTCTCCATAGAAGGAATGATGTCAGTATGGCTCTTAATTTCTACCTATGACTGTAATAAACCACATTGTTTTGTTTCTTGGTAAATAGCTTCAGCTTTTTGGGACAACCCTTATTAGTTTCCCTTCGCTGACTTTACTTCTGTTTCTGCTTCGTGTGATGAGGCTGTAGCTTGACTCTCATTTATAAGAGTTAATTGTAGTTAAAGCTGGAAAACAAACAAAACAATATTGTAAGACGTTATAAAGAGTTTGGGGTAAACGCTATACTTGTGCATGTATAGTGTATTCTTAACAATTAATTAACAGAAAAATGCCTATCAAATCATACTGAAGATAGAAAGCAAATATATTGATTAATGGCGTATCTACTGAAAGTATACCCCTTCTGTTGACAGGTGTATCCTTCACCGTAATGTTGAAACCAAGCAAATCGTTCTCGATGAACCAACACACTCTTAAGTGCTCTCTAAATACGTTGAATTGCTGAATCCTGTCATGCACATCCGAATTACATCTTGTACCTTTGGTTTGGTTTGGTTTATTTTGTTTAACGTCCTATTAACAGCTAAGGTCATTTAAGGACGGCCTCCCGTGCGTGCGACATGCATGCGTGTGGCGAGTGCGTATGTGTAATTTTTTTTAGAAGGGCAAAATTAATATATTCATGGCCCCATTTTTTTTTGTTTCAAAGCCCTGGGCACATGGTTACGTATGGAGTCGGATTCTAGCGGGATAATTTCAATTCCGGGCAAAAATACACTGCCACATGTATTATCAGAATCAGTAACCGGAGCCTGAACCCTACTAGAGTCTGGCACGGGCTCCGTAGTGATACAACCTGTCACACCCTCCTCCACCGAGGACAGTTCTGATTGCGGACCACGTGAATTTGGCAGAATTCTCTCCGACGGCGGCCTCCGACCTCTCAGCATCTGTAACAGTTCACCTTCCCCCTCTTTTCTTCGCAGTTTGCGGCGACAAGGCCACCCTTGATCCTTTTCGCCTGGTACCTTTTCCCCTCGGCATCGTGAGTCTAAATTGTCCAAATTAAAATTCCTGCACACTCGTGCTTGTTCAAAATGAGAATGACCGGAAGTTAACTTTGCCTACTGGGAAATGCTATACAATGCTTTATCAAGCGGGATAACTCTACTGAGATACTGAGGTCTAGCTTAAATCTACTAAGGGGGACAACTCCTCCGGCCTTTTACTAACACATATTAAACTTCCATAATGGCTTCAATAAATTTGATTACCGTATACTTCGGTAATCAGTAATATGTTAAATAATGACCAGGCATGAGGTAAGTAACAAGAGGGCCATGATATGGCCCTGAACAGTCATCCGACAATGAAATCAATTGAAGCATAAAGAAAAAGGAACAACTTAAACATTATGTGATGAAATACAATTTTCCAAAGCTTTCAAGGAGAGAAGAACACAATAAACAATGTTGGGTATTATTAAAGTGAAATTGGCTCAGACTGTTTTTTTCTTAATCATTCGAAGGACTTTCTTTTTTATTGTCTACCATGGCCGCTTGTGTACCAGGCTGTTGGTATTGCGGCTGTTTGCAATGGCACTCGAACAATCCTTCAAACCAGGATTTTTGTTGGGTTTAAAGTTTTCTCGAAACAACTCCTTTAGTTCCTTTTCATCTTCTGTCTATGTCTGTCGTGTATTCTTTTCTTTTGCACATCCATTGGCTCACCCATTTCTTCTGAAAACATAATGAATATATCAGCAAGAGGCCCAGGGGCCTTAACGGTCATCTGACTCTAAATTAAAACCCTTATATTATTGTAGTATGTATTCTCTGTAGCAAGTATATAGTGGCACTGTTGGCCATGGTAGCCATCTTGGATTTCTGACGGACCCAATAAATAACAACACTTGGTCTGGACCATCTAAGGATAATTTCTGGTAAGTTAGAGCTGAATCCCACTGGTGAAATTTGAGAAGTTTGAAATAAGCATTGTTCAGGAAAACCATGATTGCACAATCATGTTACATAATGGCCGCCATTGCTGCCATTTCAAAGTTTTTACGAGGCCGAAAAAATAACAACACTATGTTGGCTCGCCTTCCTTGACATCCTCACCCATTTCCAGCTCAATGGCACCAATGGAACTGGAGAAGTTTAAAATGTGTTTTTCAAGACGGCGGCCATCTTGGGTTTCGGACCGACCCCAAAAATAACACTTTGTTGGGATCAAATCAGGATCCTTTCAGGCAAGTTTCAGCTCAATAGCACTGGTGGAACGTGAGAAGAAGTTTAAAATGTGTTTTTCAATATGGCGGCTATGACGGCCATCTTGGATTTCGGACCGACCCGAAAAATAACAACACTTGGTCAGGACTATCTCAGGATCATGTCTGGCAAGTTTCGGCTTAATCCCACTGGTGGAACTTGAGAAGATTGAAATGTGAAAAGTTTACGGACGGCGCACGGCGGACGACGACGGACGAAGCACGATGGCTCTTCGGGTCAGATGACCTAAAAATGCATATCGTAGTCTCTTAAATAAATACATATGTGGTCCAGGAATACATTTGAATTGACAAATACTTACAACCATTCAGCTGTAACAACAAGTCTTGAATGGCTTTTTGGTCACTACACTGTTTTTAAAATTGTACTATTTAAATGAGTCAATATAACTATTCCTTTTAGCTCATTACAAGTCATGTTTTTAATGTCACTTAAAATTCACCTAAGATTTGAAAAAATCACTTAAATTCCTCGCAAGTTATTTGAAAATTCCCCATGTTATATTTCAAAAACCAAATATACAAAAGGTCCAAAGGCGCTAACGGTCATCCGAGTTCCGAAATATGTTGTCAGTCAATCATTCAACATTAACGTCAAACTGCCATCATATAGGAATAAGTTTGTAATATTTCGTACAACAAATGAACAAAAGTTTGGTTTCCCTTCATCAACTATTTTAAATTCTAACCCCTCTCCTGAGAGTAATCCAATACCGCAGAGTCATAAAATTCACAATTTTGGAACCTCGAGACCTTTTAAATTAATAGCATTAAATTCCACCATATTGGGAGCATTGAGACAAGATTTAGAAATTTCATTCAATTTGACCACCTGAGATATTGTTTCTGGTGACCTTAAACAATTTACCATTACTATCTGCAAAGACATCTTCCTTTTCTGGATTTGGTTCCTGTTTGCATCAGGTTCCGCATTAATAATGTCTGAAATGAGCACAAGAAAATTGCTTGTGAAACATTAAAAGTATCCTGATCTTGCAGGTAAATTGACACACATTAAAAATATGTCTGTTAACAAGTTAGTTATGTAATGTACAGCAATACCACAAGTCATAACATCCTCTTATATAACTTAATCATGTGTTGCCTAATATTGAATGTTGCCAAACTTCATGTTAATCCTATGCATTCTCTGTTTATACGACACTTCAAGTGGAAAACAGTATATGTATTGATTTCCCTGTTACCGACTTGCGGATAGCAACCTCCTGCAATCTCATGAGTTTCACAAGATATAAACTGACCACAGTAGACATTGGCTATGAGCAATCTAGTTTTCAACTATGTAAAAGTTCACAAGGGCAGTAATGTGTATGTAGACTAAAATTGTCATTTTTGGGGGGTCGGAAGACCCCCTATAGGCGTCGTGCAGCTCAAAAATATGGAAACACGTTACAAACTCGGTTTTGTGTGTCAGTGCGCGGTGTAAAGTAGTCCCGAATTAAATACTACATGTCTATCAAACAACGCAATACAAAGTATGTCAATAAATCAAATGTTAACTCTGTAACATATAATCTCCATTACAAAACTCATTTATAAAGGAGTTAATACTTTTTTGAAGTTGTATATCCATCCGCGATCCGAACGCAGTTTCATGTCGTCAATTTATATTTGGCAAGCTTTCATTAGCTTCACCATCCTGTTTAAATATTTCAACAGTTTCTGACAATTCTTTTGAAATATAAAATTGATCTTGAAGTTTTATTCTAAATAAATGTATTTAAAAAAAACAGCTTAACCTTTGTATCTCACATAATGAATTTTAGCATAAGTTAAAAATCATCAAGCTGACAAGGCTCTTCTTTCGCAGTCACAGGTAAAAGCTGTCCGCAATTAGGTAGGTCGCGCACTGTGGTGTGACAAAAACAATGCCTGCATGCTGGCAGGATACAGAGGCAGCTAAAGTCTGTTTCATGTTTTTTTCTATTTTAGCCCGTCTCATGAGGTAAAAACGTCTGAATGTACTATGAATAGTAAAAACGCCACATAGAAATCTTATTAAAACCATATTTTGGAAATATAACCAAATGTATGAAATAAAACCCGGTGTTTTCTCCGTCTCTACAATGCATAAGATACTGTCCGGTAAAAATCCACTGATATCAAGATACGGACTATACATACTGTTACACCTGCATCACAAACCGTTCCATATTAGGGGATCGGCTTTTGCAATGCAAATAGTGCCATAAACGAGGAAAGTGATTTGTATTTAATTCTCACCAATTTAATATTTAAAACATTTTTCATCCATAGTTATTTTATTCATAAACGGTATATATATGAGTGCGTCGCTTCTTTTAGGAGAAATGAGCATACACATATTTATCAATGTAAATACATTGTATGTCTACTTAAATCCAGCAAGGTCATATTAGGCACGGTGTTTGTAGCATAGTAAGCTTACGATGTTACGACTTAGGTGTACGTTTTGCATATATATGCATCATCATATGTCACATGTCTGTCTGTCTATTCGCAAAGGTGCATATGCACGATTGCAGATATGTGTAGAGCAAGGGTACGTAAATTCGCACATCTGACGATTTTATTTCGTTTTTCCTCCAAGTGGTCGATGACCGTTTATTATTTTGCTTTTGTATAAAACTGTATGCTTCTAGATAATGGATATTGTGCAGGTATATTTATAGGTGTCTTTACTTGATTGATATAGTACTCTGTTCTGTAGAACATTTCTTTGTGTAAGATAACCATGCATTTTGACTGTGTAGTATCTGTTACCAGTTAGTTTTGATACCAAACCCTGTTAGCTTAATCCCTGCATGGAACCATGGTATTGCTGGGTTTGGGGTCAGGCAGGAAAAGAATCAAATTAATTAGATAAAGGGCAGCAAAGGTCTGGGAATGGAGCCCTATCTCCATAGCTATTACTTGGTAATGAAATATGTCCAGTTACCCAGTGTATAGCTTTAAATCACTGATAACTAGCTGTTGACAAATGTGTTTTTGGTATTAAGTGTACCTGGTGTAAATATGGTAAATATCAGAAAACTTCTGATGATTTAAATCAAATTAGTTATATGCATATATATTATTTAGTGATAATGTGCAAATGGAAAGCATTTCACATTGATACTATTGATGACCAATTCGACCTGTGACCTTTAGTGACTTATGTGCAAATGAAAAGTAGGGCAACATGTAAAATGAACACCATATGCTCATCCTGGATTTTGTACACCATATGCTCATCCTGGATTTTACAAAATTAAGTCAGTGACCATTTTAAAAAAAAATAATTAGGATAGAAAATCAATTGACATCATCCTTGATCTTGCGACATTAGGTCAGTGACCTGCTTTTTAAATAATAATGATAGGATAACATCAATTGACCTCTAGGATGATAATTGCATGCCGATAGCAAATATTGCAAAATTAGTTCACTGTGACCTACTTTTTCTATAATTATATTCAGGCAACCGAAATAGACATCTATGATGATAAAGGCATGCCGATAGCAAATATTGCAAAATTAGGTCACCGTGACCTTTTTCAATAATAACAATAGGGCAATAGAAATGGACATATAGGATGGGAAAGGCATGCTGATAACAAATATTGCAAAATTAGGCCACTGTGACATATTTGAAACATAGTGGCTACAATTAAATGATCAGGTGAGCGTTTAGGCATATATGCATCATGTTTGAATAATTATCACAGGGCAACAGAATTGACATCTAGGATGTACATTGTATGGTGATCTCACATTTTTAAAAATTAGTTCACTTTGACAAACATAAAAAAATATCGCATCTAGTAGTACCAGTGATAATATAGTGTCATTTTCGCATTTTGTATGCTTTCAGGATGAAACTGGAATGTGAGACTTATTTTTTCATGTCATTTTGTATGGTGCTTCTTCTTCTGGCATTCTTATATGCTATTTTTGATAGGTTTTTGATAGGTTTTCATTGATAAGGTATAACATACAAATCTATGAGTTCAATTCATTTGTTCTGTTCATATTGTTCAGTTGGTCGTGTTGTAATGATGCATCAATACAAGCTTGATCCATACAATATGTACAAATGCTGTAATACTTTGTGCCGTCATCTTTGCATTAGGCAACTATATGGGTCTGGAGAACCAAAAAATTGCTGCATCAATGCACACCTTAGATCTTAAAATGTTTGTTGTTTAACACCAATGTATTGATATATGTATTGGTATATGCATGCAATCGTACTGTTTTACATACGCATTTTGAGACTGTATTCAATGTTTATGAATTAGTAATTTGTGTAAATATGTGCCTTGTTAGCTTGATGGCCATTTTAAGAAGGTATATAAATCTGTGTTGGGAGGATATCAAGGGGATATAAGTAAAGCTGCCATGCTTCCATGTGTCAAGCTTTCATTACACATGTCAGAGATTTAAGTTCAAGGTCAGGGATACATGTGATTTGCGTGGGGATGCTAGGCTTTGTTTTGCCTTTGATACATAATGTGGAGATAGGGGTATTTATTTATTTCTGACATTTCAGGTTTCAATATGGTTAACAGACTACAGATATCATGCAAAAGATGGTTAGACAGTCATAGTGTTAAGTTTGAGAAATTGAAAGTAAATGAACTAATTGTTTAAAAAAGAAATGAAATTCAGTTTGTACCCATGGTATAATTCATGTATCGAGACTCATAAAATAATATCAAATTAATATGTGCTTTATATATTTCTATTGTAGGCTTGAATTAAATACAAGAGTCCGAAAAAAGGTAAATATTCTAATATTTCTGAATATTAGATTATTAGAAAGTAACAAGATATATGGCACTGTAATGATATAATCTTATTGCAATTATATACATATGTAATTACTGTACGGATTTAATATGGACAACCAGTTTTGTAATGATATGAGTAATGTTTATCTATCAGTATATTGTAAAATATTGGAAGTATTTCTATCCAGAAGATCTCTTAATCTTAATTGTTAAGAAGCACATTATCATTTTCAGTGTCATTTTCAGTATTTTCAGTGTCATTTTCAGTGTCATTTTCTCTACATATGTGAGAAATATTGCATCACTACCTTTTTCTTTTTCCTTTTTTTTCCAGAAATAATTTTGTTCTCATTCTTTGGATAAAACAGACTAAAGCCAACATCGTAAATATATTTGATGTCAATGGTAAAATTTTCACTAAAAGTTTCAATCTTACCAGGTACCTTAGATAGCAGTGTTTTTATTTATTAATTTCTTTGGTAATTTGGATGATATGAAATAATTTATTTTAGTTTAGCTTAAATGTCATATACATTCACATTTATATATATATATATATATATATATGTTTCATGCGAAGGCCAACTTAGATTTTAGTTGAATCTCTGATGTGTGCACTATATATAGGACATTGAGCTTGGAGATGAAAATACATTAAAAATCTTGGGAGATGAGTAATGATATTTTGATACTTGGAGTTGACTTATAATGATGATGACAAAAACATGCATAATGGATGTTTGTTTAACTTACTTGGATAAGAAATAGTTTAATATATATCTTTACATGCTTTTGAAAAGCTATAAAATGGAAGTTGTACAGGAACATCTTCCAGATAATGCTGCATGTACTCCTGCAGTTTGTCTTCACGGTTCATACCATCAAGGTAGTGATTGTTTTGAAGCTGATAGTCGTGGACGTCAATGTGTACCAAATTGTATGATGTTTTTTGCTCATACCATAGTTCAACAAGTTTTAAATTGGAAGAGTACAGATCTTGATATCATATTGAAAGCAGGTGATGAGATGTACAATTTTCTTAAAAAAGGATTGGAAAATGACTACTTGCTAACTTCAGACCTTCCTGTTTACTTTAGATACTATAACAATAATTTCTCAACAAAGTTGATAAAGGAGTATGCTGGAACTTTGAATACAAGTTCTGATAATGTTGATAATGTGATATCATTTACTTTGCAACAAGCATTGTTGCTTTCTGCAAATCCATATGCAGTCCTTATATTTCATGGATGTTCTGTTTTAATTTACAGGTTTAATGAGTATTATTTTGTTTTTGACCCGCATAGCAGAAACATTGATGGATTATGTGATCCAAGTGGTGTTACTGTCTTGAGTAAATTTAATTCGTTGTCTGCATTGATTGTTTACCTACAATCTCTTTCCTTATCTTTAAATTCTACATCACTTTCAAATGTTCAATTTAATATAACTTCTCTAAATATCAGAACAGTAAAAACAAAATTAGCCAGGCACCTTCTGTTGTTCTTGAAATGGAACGATTAAAGACTAAATGTAAAATGATATCTTGTATACCTAATATTGGAGATATTCCTGGGTACAAATTCACTTTTTTCAATATTAGGTCATTAAATCTACATATTCAGGATCTCAGGGCAGACTTCCATATACTCAGATCAGATGTACTATGTATAGCAGAGTCCAGGTTGATTAAATCGGACACAAATGATAGGATATAAATACCTGGTTTTCAGACTTATAGATTTGACAGCGAGGTGCAATCAAATAACAGATCATATTATGGTTTAGTTATTTATTCAAAACTAGATATTCTTCAATTAAAACATTTTACTTTTAACAAAACTGAAGTTGTCTATGCTAAAGTTCTAGTTTTCCCCAAAACTTTACAATTTTTTTTCATTTATATGTTCCCAAAAGTTTCCAATATAACCTTATAAAGATCCCTTTTTGAAAAAATGAAAGCAGTTGCTGAGTTCCACAGTGAATGTTTAATAATTGGAGATGTCAATCTTAATGCTGCAGAACTATCGTCAATAAACATATTGTGCATGAAGTATACTTTTAGACAATTGATGGAAAAGCCAACAACAAATTACGGCAGTACACTGGATCACATATATGTGAATTTTGATGTGATTGGCCATATATGGGGAACTTTGGAATCCTATTGTTCAGATCATAAGCCAATATTTTTCAGTTTAAACACCTGAGATATCATTTCATAGTGATCCTATTTGTTTTTCTAGATGCAAACGGTTACCTTGGAGAACCTCATGCACTGTGTTCAAAGACAGGCTCCCTATACCAAGTCAGTTAAAATCAAAGTCATCGATACGGATGAGCCAAAATCTTACATAAATAAAGACAATGAGGAAAGAAAATACAAAGTTGCAGCAATAGCTGACAATACAAAGGCTGCAAAACTAGTGTTGTATGATGTACAAAAGTTTGCAAAGATGGCGAGTGGCAAATCTCTTGTCATCAGAAACTTCATCACCAAACCAAACGAAACTTGTATTGTAGCAACAAGTGCTACCAAGTTTTTTCCCACTGCTGATGTTGAAGTTGCCGATGACATCGCTGATGAAGCAAGGAAGCTAATACACCCACCACCAGCAACTGTGCAGGCATTGAAGGATGCCTTAAATTCCCCGGTTAAAACTAGGGTTTCCATAAAGGGCAAGGTTGTTCAAGTAAGTATTAAGAATCCTACCACATTATATTCTACACTTAAACATGAACATCATGTTTTCATGTCTAAGTTTGGATTTTTATCAACAAATCGATTTGCCTAAAATCGAAATTAGTATAGCCCGATTTAAAACAAAAAATATGTATGTTCCTACACATTTTAATTCAATTTAATTATTTATTGAAGTACTCTATTACTGGTAGTAAATTTTTTTTCAATGTCGATTAATGTCATCATCTGTGATATTGAACTAATGTATCTTTCAGTGATCTATATTTGATAATTTCAGGAAGAATTCACCCATGAAGTTATGGTACGGAACCAACCTGTAAGTGTTAAGCATGTCTTTGTGCAAGACAGGTTTTGGAGACTTCTGTAGTAACTTTTACATATTTCTTATGCAATAATTCATGAAGTCAATATGGCACCTGTGAAAAAAATTCTGAAATAGGATCAACTGTCTTAGAAAATCAGAGTCATAGTAACATCATAGGTTACTCTTAAGGGTTAGTCATATCAAGGGAAACAACTTGTACACTTTATTAAATGAGGACAAAAACAATTTATTTTCGTATGTATCTTTGTTTGTAAAAAATTAGCTATTTGTATAGCTTACAAATGTATATCAATAACATTAGAATAGATAAAAAGCGATGACTTTCAAACTAAATCATACACAAATGTGTTACGTTCAGTTTGTAATTTAACCATTCTTTTGTGGTTCAAAGCTATTGGCCTTATACAGATATTATTCAAGTTAATATGATTTTTTTTATTATTTTCATGGCTGCTATGTAATAACCACAAATATGAATACAACCAGTATTACCCAATGTACAGTTGAAACACATTATTGCTCTTGTCTAATCCATAACTTTTAAACCCAAAATGATATGAAATCCTCAAACTAGACATTTTTGTTGTAGAGCAAGCATTTACCAATTTAAACTCTAAGGCATCCTTGCTATATATGCGTAGGTCATTGGTTCATCTATCTAGGACCAGCATTATCTGCGTACACTGAAATTAGATTACTTTGTCACCTTTCACCTAAGGTGTCAAGTGGAGTGATATAATTATATATGCGTAGGTCATTGGTTCATCTATCTAGGACCAGCATTATCTGCGTACACTGAAATTAGATTACTTTGTCACCTTTCACCTAAGGTGTCAAGTGGAGTGATATAATTTGCCAAATGGCCTTGTTGCATATGTTGTATGATGGATTAGCAATATAGACATGTGAACACTTTTTCTGCCTTATCTCTGATGTTGAAGTACGATTAAGCATGCCAAATATTCATTTAACATATAATCTTTGTAGGTTAGGGTGACCAGATCAAATTCAATGGTCGTGTCGTTGGTTTTGCTGCATTATGCAGTATGACAGGTATTAACATATGCATGTTTCTTTTATCATCAGTTATAATCCCATTCTGTCATCATGAATAAAAAAACAATATTAACCAAAAAATGATTTAGTATTGTTTTTAAAAGAAGTAGAACTAGTAATATGGCTTGTATAATGTTTAATGATATGGAGGTAAACAATGCAGGCACTAGTTATTGAACAAATTCTTGGTGGAACATGTAATATCAGTTTTGAGTCAGCTGACAAACTCTCTGTTGAGTTATTTTGCTCTTTGTGTGTGGTTAACAATGGTGATTTTGACTTCACAATAAATAAAATGCCAATGATCATGATATTAGTCCTGAGTATGCTGGGGTAAAGGGCTACAAAGTTTGATAAGATAATTACCTGGACCTACTTGCAAGATCACTGGGTCAATTTTATTAAATTAGCATCTTCAAATAACTTCCAGTTGGCCTCTTAATTCTTAATATTTGCTTTGTAACGGGATATTAAATTCAATTCCATAAACGTCTCTCATACTGGTGGCAAACATTAACTGAAATCATGTTTATGGTAACTTGACAAAATCGTGTACCTTGTATATATGCATTAGTATTATGGTTATAAAGGACAGGCTTGTTATACCCACTCCTTTCAATTTACTATATTATATAATTAACCTCTACTCTGTATAATGGACACATTTCTATAAGGAAACTTCCTCAGTCCACTGGGTTTCCATTATAGACAGGTTTGACTGTGGGGTTTTCCTTCTTTCAAATCAGTTTCATGTGAGATGTATAGAGAAGAGAAATCGTAACCAATTGCGTTTCCCGTTTAGAAGTCTGTAAAACAGAAACATTTACCTTTGAAACAATGTATTGCCTAGCAATATATTTCCTTGTTAGATTACTTGTTGAAAACAAATTCGATTTGAGCATTGTTAGTTTTATTGGGTTCTTTTGCCATATTTTTTATTAACCAGAAAAGATAAGACTAGTTAATTCAGTAAATTCTTATTTTGTTTCATGAACTTTCCGACCCCCTTCAGTACTTAGGTTATGTGGAGAAATCCTCTTATTAATCAAAGCAAATGCAATAGAGATTAACTTTATTACAATTTACATACATTATAGCAAGAATGAAAAAGAAAAAAAAACTGATATCAATGTATTTTTGCAGAACACATGAAAATATTATGTTTGGGTTGGTTTATTTTGTTTAACGTCCTATTAACAGCTAAGGTCATTTAAGGACGGCCTCCCGTGCGTGCGATATGCATGCGTGTGGTGAGTGCGTATGTGTGTTTTGGGAGGCTGTGATATGTTCGTGTTAAGTCTCCTTGTGATAGGCCGGAGCTTTTGCCGATTTATAGTGCAAGAAATGAAATGAAAGTTTATATTTTAGGCAACAAGGATTACTTGCACTTAAATATCTTGCATGTCATTAATTCCGCACATCATTGGATTGAGCCAACTTACCAACATATAATATTTGAAAATTGCTAAACACCATCACACCCAAATGTACCCAACAGATATGAAGCTGGCAGTACAAATGTTGTGGTCACCACATGGAAAATACCACTTGAGACCATGTTTGGTTTGGTTATGAGGGAAATAATGTTTCTTTAGAATCCTTTAAATGGCAAACTTATACGTTAACATGTATAAATAAAAGTCCAATATTAATGGCAGTTCGCAAAGAATTGTATTAAAAATTCTAATATACTATTATATCTAGTATACCCTGTATACTTTTAACTTCTTAAATACTCCAGTCAGGTAATGTGCCATTTAAAGAACAAAGAAAAAAGCAACAGCAATATTTTAATTTTTAATGGTCTTGTTATCAGACCTATTGCCAGAAAAAGAATATGAATACACAATTTAAGATTTGCACTTGGTTCTGTCTGACCTTTCCTCTGATTTTTATGAGCTGTTGGCTCTGTACCAAACACCTTTCAAGGTCTGTAAGGTCATTCCCCATAAGAGCCGAATCTGCTTCATCCAGACGGATGGACCGATCCTGGTAGTTCTGTAGACTGTAAGGCATTGAAAATAGACTATTTATTGATATATTTATATAACTAGCTAACTGAAAAAAAGACTCAATATTGCATCTGTACAATAAAGAAAAAAAAACCATTCTGATAACGGACCCTTTTGAAATTTTCTTCATAAGGCAGTGTACAACAAGAGGCCCATGGGGCCTGTAACGCTCACCTGGTTGGATTGGACCAAATGTTAAAATAATGTTCATATTGAATTTGTTTTATTTGTAAATCTCTAACAATGATATGGTTATAGTGTGGGAATCCGAACTACTTTAAAGATTAATGAAGTCCAGACTCTAAAGGTCTGAAAGAATTGTTTTTAGAACTTTCATGCATTCATCACTTTATAACTAGAAGCGATTTAAAGGAATTACCTCTAATTCCCCTATTGGGCCCCACCCTTTTGGCCCCTCGGGGGGTCAGAGTCACCATTTATGCAAAATCTGTTCCCCTTCTGCCAAGGATGTTTCTGGCCAAATTTGGTCAAAATCCAATAAGAACTTCTTGACTAGTAGCGATTTGAAGTAAATGTTGACGGACGACGGACGCTGCGCCATGACATAAGCTCACCGGACCTTCGATCATGTTTTAACAATATCACACTGCAGGGGCACCTAAACATTTGATGACAAATTTCACATTTTAAGTTATAGATTGGCATAAATTTTGATGTTTTCTTTTTAGAGTAAACCTGAGGGGCTAGCAATGATTATATGACATGAGACTGAAAAATGTATGAGCTCTTACATATTCATTCTGATAATTAAGGTCATTTAAGGACGGCCTCCCGTGCGTGCGACATGCATGCGTGTGGTGAGTGTGTGTGTTTGGGAGACTGCGGTATGTTCGTGTGAAGTCTCCTTGTGATAGGCCGGAACTTTTGCCGATTTAAAGTGCTACCTCATTGAAGCATACTGCCGTACTCCTACGTATTTTTTTTATAGCCGGAAAACGGAAATCCGGATTATCTAAAAACAAATGCAAAAAGACTTGTGATATTCACTTAATTTGATATTCAGCCATTGATTGTTATTTGTAGTTTTATAACTTCTGAAATAGTGTGATTGATTCTCGATATAATATTGCTGTGGAATTTTTCAAACAAATTCATTTTGATAATTTGTTAATTTAGAACGTTCATCAAGTCATGATCAATACTTGAAATTCTCGCTACACCATACTTCAAACACAGTAATCAATGAATTGATAAATTGAAAATTGAAGTCAAGCAAATGAGTTTATATTTACCTAAATAATTTTTTCCAATATACAACACATGTTCAGATGACTATTTGTGCCATGCTGTTTCAAGATTTCAGTTACAATTCTAAAAGTCAAGCTATGAGTTAATATTTACCTAAATAATTTTTCAATATACAACATATGTTCAGATGACTATTTGTGCCATGCTGTTACAAGATTTCAGTTACAATTCTAAAAGTCAAGCAAATGAGTTAATATTTACCTAAATAATTTTTCAATATACAACACATGTTCAGATGACTATTTGTGCCATGCTGTTACAAGATTTCAGTTATAATTCTAAAATTGAATTAGTATGTAAATATATGTTATACTGTCAATATCCACAAAGCGAGTGTAGTCTACTGTACTCAAAGTCCTGCCAGTAGATAGTAGTACATATACTTACTGCTTACATCTAGTGCTTACTTGTGTGAACTATAAATCAATAACAAAATGGTTCATATATTCCTATATATGACTTCACAAATTATGCGGTGTCTGAAGATCTGAATGAAGTGAATAAACGATGTATTAAATTATTTTTATGAAATATTCAAGTCATAGATCATTCTTTTTTGAAAAATACTGATTTCAGGTCCATTTTGGTAATTCAACTATAACGGCAATTAAAATACTTCTCATTTTTTTTAAAGCCGGAAAACGGAAATCCGGATTATCTAAAAACAAATGCAAAAATACTTGTGATATTCACTTAATTTGATATTTCAGCCGTTAATTGTTATTTGTAGTTTTATAACTTCTGATATATTGTGATTGATTCTCTATATAATATTGCTGTGGAACTTGTGTTATTTTTCAAACAAATTCATTTCAATAATTTGTTAATTTAAAATTTTCCTCAAGTCATGATCAGGACTTGAAATTCTCACTACACCATACTTCAAACACGGAGTAATCAATGAATTGATAAACTGAAAATTTACCTTACATATTTTTTCAATATACAACAAATGTTCAGATGACTATTTGTGCCATGCTTTTACAAGATTTCAGTTACAATTCTAAAATTGAATTAGTATGTAAATATATGTTATCCTGTCAATATCCACAAAGCGAGTGTAGTTTACTGTACTCAAAGTCATGCCAGTAGATAGTGCGCGGTACATATACTTACTGCTTACATCTAGTGCTTACTTGTGTGAACTATAAATCAATAACAAAATGGTTAAAATATTTCTATATATGACTTCACAAATTATGCGGTGTTGAAGATCTGAATGAAGTGAATAAACGATGTATTACATTATTTTTATGAAATATTCAAGTCATAGATCATTCTCTTAAAAATATTGATTTCAAGTCCATTTTGGTAATTTTACTATGACGTCAAGTCCATTTTGGTAATTTTACTATGACGTCAAGTCCATTTTGGTAATTTTACTATGACGGCAATCAGGCCTAGAATGGTGAATAAACCCCTAATATTTTACATATGATTAATTTTGACATTGGAGAACATATAATTGTGTCCATTCTCTAAGCACTGGTAGAATGTACAGAATAGAGCTTCATAAATATATTCTCAAAATTACTAATTACCCCGGTAAATATAACATTTTACATAAACCTCCCATGACTGATGGTGAACTTAAACTTGCAAATCTCCTGTGTCATTCCAATTTTGATATGTGTAAATATATACACGTACTGTATATATATAGTTATAGATATGGAATGCTTCACAATTTGCATACAGTTATGGAATCTTATAACACCCCCAAAAATGTTCTCTCCACATAAAGGATGTGATTTGTGCAATTACATTGCTGAATTGTGTGGTTCAGTGTGATTGGATGATCAACATTGGAAAAGGACAATAAATAGGGAATGTGTCGTCCCATCGAATGGACTGTAATCTTTGTGATCAGGTTTGAAGTTGAAAATGAAGCTTGAAGTTTTCTTTTCCTGTTTGCTGAATTATTCGATGAAGATAGTCTTTATCTGGTTGTTATTCTTTATCACATTGTTTACAATACTGTAATTATACCAGAAGTTTATCTTCTCATATACAGATTTATTAACATCAAATGATTCCTGAACAAAAGGAGTCAGGTGTTTTTGTTTTGAAGTACCATAAATGCTTGCATGAGTACAGTTTCAATAGGATACATTCTGAATTCGTGCCTTGATTAGCAGCTCTGGTTTTGGTTTTCAGTAATTCTTTGTGTGTTTCATCATATTAAGTTGAAATGCAACTATGTATGCTAAACTAACGATGGAACTAGCCTAAATTTAGTGCATATTAGAAGTTGGCATCAATAAGGTCACAGAGTCCTGGTTGTATTATAACTGATGATGCCTTCCCGAAAGAAAGAAGATATATTTTATTTTCATCGATCCAAGATAGATCAACAAACTTCCAATTTCAATTAGAACCTTACAGAAACATGCATGTGTACAATCAAATCAGAACAGCTGCAAACATTTCAAATTATTTGCAATTAATTCCTAAACCGATATCAGTCAATTTATCAACTTAAAACTTAGAAGATTACTGATTTTGCATTAAACAATAATGTTCGTTTACAGTACTTCCAGTACTTTGATTTCTTTTACTTCCACTGCGAAGGGCCAGACCTAGTTTTATGTTCGACATTCTTCCAATGTCAAATCCTATCTTGAGTGCTGACGAAGGACTTTTCAAATCTTTATCATCGTTTTCCATCTGAGCGCACACCAGATCAAAATACTTTGGTTTTAAATAATCTTCCAATGCAAGATTTTTTTCACTTAAATATCTCAAGTGGTTTCATAATCTCGCCGCCCCTGTCATTCGTGAAGATGTGTAGTACTTGCGTTTGATTTTGTTGCTTAGGTTTCTTCGCAGCCAAGTGTTTCCCAGAGCCACTATCAATGGATCCTCTTTAGCTGACAGAGTCAAGCTATCTCGTGTCATAATGGGGAAAACTTCTTTTGAAGCCTCTTCATTGATCTTTCCAATTGCAAATAAGGACAACACAAGAGTCTTGGAACTGTTGTTACTTCCAAAGAAGTCGAAGGAAAGAAATAAACATTTGGAACTTTTAGCTAATGAAGGAAACTTCAAACATAATGTGAAAGTTTTGCAAAAGAAAGAAGGTTGTCTGGTGGTTGCAAGAAGAGATGGTTGTGAGAAAAAGAGCCCTGGTTACTATTTACCCTGCCTTTATTGCAAAAAATTCATATTGAGAACATCACTCTGGTGGCTTTGGTTTGGTTTGGTTTATTTTGTTTAACGTCCTATTAACATCTAAGGTCATTTAAGGACGGCCTCCCATGCGTGCGACATGTATGCGTGTGGTGAGTGCGTATGTGTGTTTTTGGAGGCTGCGGTATGTTCGTGTTAAGTCTCCTTGTGATAGGCCGGAACTTTTGCCGATTTAAAGTGCTATCTCACTGAAGCATACTGCCGAAGACACCAAGCAGCGCACCCCACCCGGTCACATTATACTGATAACGGGCGAACCAGTCGTCCCACTCCTAATTTGCTGAGCGTTAAGCAGGAGTAGCAACTACCATTTTTAAAGACTCTGGTATGTCTCGGCTAGGGGACAGAACCCAAAACCTTCCTCACAGCGGCGAACGCTCAACTAAAGGCCAAAAGTGAGGCATTGTCAAGGGAGACATTAGGAAGAAGAAAGTTGTTAAGAAAGAGAAAAGATAAGATCCCAAATTTAGTCGCCTCTTACGATCATGCAGTGGGGGCAGCAGGTACAATTCTTACGCCCTACCTGCAGGGTCACTCTGGTGGCACAACAGAAATTGTTGCTTTAGGATGACAGGGGAAAACAAAGATGATGATTCAAATGAAACTTCAAATAACGCAGTAAGACAGGGACGGACTTTACTTCAAGGGCCAGTAATGGATGAAACTGATAGTTTGGTGGTGAAAATGCTATCCAGGATGAACAACGACACGGTCAAAGAAGTTGTAGAAGCCGACTCCCTAATCAAACATTATGCAGCTTTGAGAGTGGATTCCTTAGGAGCAGAGGAAGATAAAAAAAAATCAATGATATCCATAGAGTTTCCCAATGCTGTAGAACTTTAGGAAGATTAGTGATGGAAGCCAAAAAAAGAGATCAGATGTTCTGATCAGCCTTGAGAGAGATATGCTGGCACTGGGGAGGATTTTTCACTCCCAGAATGCCTCATTCAAGATGTCTGCCTCCATCCTTATTTTGTCCTTTTTGTCCTTATTTTGTCCTCATTTTGTCCTTTTTGTCCTTATTTTGTCCTTTTTGTCCTAATTTTGTTATTGGTTTTCATGACGTTATTGGCTTTCGGTATGCTAGTATTTAACATTTTTTAAGATTTACACATGTCTTAAACATGAATATGTAACATATCTAATAATTTTCACTCACATCATCATCATCCCCACCCTCAATATCAGTGTCAACCGTTGATGGCTTTGTTGGCATTTCAGGTGATAATGTTGAAGGAAAAGCTGGTGACATTACAGGTGACAGTGTTGGCATTTCAGGTGACAGTATTGACATTTCAGGTGATAATGTTGAAGGAAAAGCTGGTGACATTACAGGTGACAGTGTTGGCATTTCAGGTGACAGTGTTGACATTTCAGGTGATGATGTTGAAGGAGAATCTGTTGACTTTGGAAGAGTACTTGATGTTTTCATAGTAACTATTTTTAGAACCCAGCTGTAAAAGAGGAAGTTTTGTAGGTCTAACCTGTGACAATGTTGGCATCAGAGGTGGCAATGCTGGAGTAGAAGTTGGTGATAATATTGGAGTAAAACCATAAAAAAGCAAGATTACCTCCAAAAACAAACTATTCATACAGTATATAAAGGAATGTATATATCCTTTAGATGGTTAGCAGAAATATTTGGTATATTATAAAAAATAGAGCAAAACTTACATTTGATGATTTGTTATATATATTTTTTAAATATCATTATTGAGTAAGTAAAAAAACTTACCTTTTTGAACATTTTCTTTTTACAGACACTAAAAAAATCACCACACCAACGGTCTGGAAAGATCTTTAGATGACCTAAAAATCTTTACAAAAAGAAATTTGCATACATATTAAATATGGAGAATGAGTTAAAAATATGGTATAGTATAAAGGTTATATAGGTGTTTTAGATTTATATATAGACAAACTAAGGGTGTATATTATATAACTAATAGATCTATTAACATGACGTTACGTTTGTGAGTCTGTTACTTGACTAGACTCTAGCAACGTTATAATTATACTTATAATGTATTGCCGTCCTACTAAAACCCCGTTGTACCGCCACCCCCGTTATTCTTATGCTAAGAGATGGTGATAATACATAGAAGTAAATGCTGCTGGAAAAATCTGAATTTTTTTACTTGATATAAGTTTAAATATGGTGAATTCACAAACTTTATTGGCAACATAGATCCTAGAAAATAATATTTATTTTACTCAGTGTCTTTAGCTCACCTAATCTAAAAGACGAAATGAGTAATTTTTGAAATATGATTCCAACATATTTATGCTCAAGAAGACCTCCAGTACTTGATTTTATTTCAATTTACTTTTAGGATATGAAGTCAGCATTCAAAAAGATGCACCAAAGAGAAGAACGTGGAGGCCAGATGAAACTTCTGCATTGTGCAGGAAATTCAAAACATATTTGGACAAAAACAGGAAAGTCAGCATCCAGCATGCTGATATTATTGCATTGCAAATACTGTCCGTCTTTGGAGTAGTTAGTGATACTTAGGGGCCAATTAATATTTTTTATGGCTTAGTACTTGAAGAACATTGGTTTACCTGGAATTTGTATGGCTTAGTACTTGAAGAACATTGGTTTACCTTGGAAACAATAGGTATGTTCGTGTTGAGTCTCCTTGCGATAGGCCGAAACTTTTGCCGATTTATAGTGCAATCTCACTGAAGCATACTGCCGAAGACAACCAGCAGCACACCCCACCCGGTCACATTATACTGGCAACGGGCGAACCAGTCGTCCCACTCCAAATATGCTGAGCGCTAAGCAGGAGTAGCAACTACCATTGTTTAAAGACTCTGGTACGTCTCGGCCAGGGGACAGAACCCAAAGCCTTCCTCACAGGGGCGAACGCTCAACTAAAGGCCAAATGTGAGGCAGTGTCAAGGGAGATGTTAGGAAGAAGAAAGTTTTTAAGAAAGAGAAAAGATAAGATCCCAAATTTAGTCGCCTCTTACGATCATGCAATGGGGGCAGCAGGTACAATTCTTACGCCCTACCTGCAGGGTCTCATAGCGTCTATGACCCACATATTTCTACTATAATATATGGCAATATGGACTGTTATTCCACTCTCAGGTTATTGATTATTGGATAACTATACCTGATATGCCACAAGTAGTGCTGAACGACAAGTCTCTTATATACCAATTCTTATTTAAATTTTTGAACTAAAGTTGTCTCACCGTTTTTTATGCCAAAAAATATGACCATGCCATAAAGATTTTCAGTGGGGACTAATGCAGAAAATAATAAGTAAAGAAATTTAAGGAATAAATCATTGCCTGTGTATTTTTTTGTAAAACGTGTGAAGAAACTTTTACATGTATCTTTTTATTCATACCAAATAGTCAGATCAGTCAAAGAAAATCAATAGCATCATCTTCAATCTTGCTCCTAACTCGCATTTGGAAGGAAAACACATCATGTTTGGAGTGACTGATTAAAACCAACAAATAACCAATTTTTATTTTACAACATGGCGGATAAAAAAACCAAAAAAAAACCCACGTTAATATCAAAAACTCACTCGTGACAAAGAAAAATACCATCCTGGGACAAATACAATTAAATTAGGGCCCGCACGAAAGTTTGGGTGCCCCATAGTAATCACTGTCCGTGCTTTTGTCTATTTTTCTCTCTTTCCGGCTCTACGCTTTTATTTCTCTGCTATAGCCTGAGTTTCCTTTAGCCGATCAAACTTCATACGATGCTTTGTTATTGACAGTGGTTGCTTGGGATTTTTGTTTCGGAGATCGATGTCACTGTTGCTAAATATGGAAAATCAGTTTTTATGGAATAAATTCAGTTGTTTGATTTTGCTAATCAAACTAATACTTCAAAACGATCCACCTCAAATTGCATACAATGCTTCATTATTAGACATGCTTACTTGGGATTCATTTTCAACGTCAAAGGTGAAAGGTCAAGGTCACTGTAAATAGTGAATAAAATAAATAGAAAATCAGTTTCCAAGCAATAGTTTGAGTTTTCTTGGGCTGGTGTCACTTGAGCTTCATACAGTGTTTCCTTATTGAAAATATAGATGGACACATGTATATTTGTTGACCCTCAACTCCGAACTAGTCACATGACATTTCGGTTTATCTAGTAACTCACAAAGGTTGACATTTTGTAAACAAAGTGTTTACTTGAATGCATGTTTCAAACAGCATCTAAAGCCACTACAATAGCTATCTTTGCAGATGACCCTTATAATCACTAAATTAGGTCCTTCCATGTGATATGGCTGTTATTTTCGTAATTCTGTGAGATGAAAAATGAGCGTCAAATATATTATTAGTCACTTTAAGATATTATACAATATCATCCTATAGTATTGTGTCATTTAATGTCTTCTATAATATGTAGAGTTCAGTATGCTACAGGGACACCAGTTGCAGTTCAGCTTGCATTTGACACTTCTGAGGTCAGTATTCACGTTGTTGAGCCCCGAAAGCCACCACTACAGGCGATATACTAACGCCGGTTTGTACAGAGTATATTTACTAGATAAAGAAGGAATGGTACTGGGATATATGACCCGGATTACATAATACAGAGTTCATTTACTCTAAATTAAGAGGGACCAATTAAATTACATGTACAATTGTATATGGTCGGTTATGACAAATATCCTGATTGAACGGAGGCTGGTTTGGACAGAGTGCACTGTACAAGTCTAGGATTTATAAAACAAATTGTTTTGTTATCATAATGTGCATATGCATATATATGTTACAAAGAGTCATCACAAAATGCAAACACTCTTTTTAATGGTTTGCCTATATACACTGATGAAATAATAGCTAAGATATATCTAACAAGGCATCGTGGGTGATACTAATCCCCTCGCGCAACAATTGGTATGATGAAGGTTGATTAGTGAGTAGTCCGGCTGAAGTTGAATGTAAACGATTTGTTGAAGTTAAATAGTAACGTAGTGATAATGAACATCTACATTTTAATTAGATTGACCCCACCCCACCCCACCCCACTCCAAATATGCTGAGCCCTAAGCAGGAGTAGCAACTACCATTTTTAAAGACTCTGGTATGTCTCGGCTAGGGGACAGAACCCAAAGCCTTCCTCACAGCGGCGAACGCTCAACTAAAGGCCAAAAGTGAGGCATTGTCAAGGGAGACATTAGGGAGAAGAAAGTTATTAAGAAGAGAAAAGATAAGATCCCAAATTTAGTCGCCTCTTACGATCACTTCCGCCCTACCTGCAGGGCATCTATCCATATATAGCTATACCTAGCCTATACTAGCTACGAAGAGGCCCCGGGCGTCTAGGGGTCCGTTAGTAACGACTGTTCTATGTCTCCGGTACACTCCGAACAGAGAGAATTGCTTACGAATGCGCCGGAACAGGTTGTTCCGGACTGTTCTGTCTGTTCCCGCCAGGTATATGGGGCGACGACTTTTGTTACAATAAACCTTTTCACGTTAACTGCGGTCCTGCTATTCGCGTCTGCGCATAAACGCTTCCGGAAGGCAACCGCATTCCTGGGTTGTTTACATTCGATACCAATATGGTGGTACATTGCGTTGTTTACCAGTGCTCTAACCGGCAAAACAAGGAGGCAAAAGGAAAAGGGATAAGTTATTTTTAGATTTCCCAAAGACCTGAAGAACAGGAAGGCATGGGTAACAGCTGTAAATAGAGCAGATTGGGCACCGAATGAGGAGAGCCGTATATGTTCTGCACATTTTGTTGATGGCTGAAAGATAAGTATGAAATTTGATGTGAATGATATCTTTGGTTTAGTTTGGTTTATTTTGTTCAACGTCCTATTAACAGCTAAGGTCATTTAAGGACGGCCTCCCGTGCGTGCGACATGCATGCGTGTGGCGAGTGCGTATGTGTGTTTTGGGAGGCTGCGGTATGTTCTGCACATTTTGTTGATGGCTGGCACGGCGATGATCCTTCGGATCATAATTACAGGCCAACGATATTTTCTTACAAAGAAAAGATGCCGTCCGTGGCTGAGCAGTCGAGGTTTAATAGGCATACAACGAGAGGTTTACTGCAGGTAATACACGTTATACTGTATACCTGAATATATTATAAACATTTTCGTCTGTTGTAACTAAATGATAATAATACAAGCAATAACACAAGGTACCAGCTAATACATGTATTAATATAACAATCAATATCTAATAACCATGATTACATGTACATACAATATAAAACAGGAAATTAATTGTGTGATATAAATTAAAACAGGCTCAGGCCTTTAGGGGTAAACAAAATATATTAAACCAATAATTAATTTAGCTGTTTACAGTCATAAAGTAACTTTTTCTTGAGCTAAGCTTATATTAATCAGTTACATTGTCATAAATTTATAATTATCTTATGATGTATGATTACTATAGAATAATATATAAAAATCAAGCTTCACTGTATTTAAATGATGTTCATTTTGGAGGCAAAATATATTCATGACAGGAAATGAATGAGACGGAGAAGAAAAAAAGATACGGTGAAGAAAGCAGTATGGAAGTCAGTTTGTTTTCCCACCAATACTGTATGGTAACGAAGGAGGAGAAATAAACTGAAGACAAGGCATATGCAGATCAAGGTATATATTTTTTTCATGTCAATGATAAAATGTCTTACCTTTGTATGCTATAAATGATTTAACGGGATATAATTTTGATGTGCTGTTTTTGAATAACGTTTAATCTTTATTCTATGATCAATCTATTCTCACAAGCGTGGATCACTAATTTACAAAAACTAACAATTGCAAGCTGGCAATAATTTAAGGTACTGCAGTACCTAAGGTGGTTGTGTAGGGGCTGGGATAGTTCAGAGGCCCTGCTAATCTTTAAGTAAAAAAAATAAGTCCTAATGCCTATAATTCTAAATAAAATATATTCACCTACTGTATCTTAAATACTACAGATATTGTGAAGATTTAATATCATGCACAATTGACTTTGATATTAAGACTGTAGTTGATTTATTGGAATACATGCTACCAGTATAGTGTGAATACAGTATGAAAACAAGTAATTTCGTATTTTTTTTCAGGGGTTCATACTCAAGGATAATGCTGATCTTTTGAATGAGGTGAAGGAAGTAAAGAGGCAGTTCAGAGAGTACAGATGGGGTGTTGACAAAATCAGGGATAATGATGAGAAGACCAGTTTTATACTGGCCTGCCTACATTTGCTGTCTTCCTATGGCTGTTCAAGTAAGTTATACATGTAGTTTGTGTTTACCAAAAATTAGTATGCATTGATTAATAAGCCATTGTCAAATGAACATCAAAGACACTTGAAGTGTATGCAAAGTGAATACAGATATATTATAATTTAGGATTGTATTGTAGGTCAGCATCCAACCAAGCTTTATCACTTTAAGTGTACTTAATGGTTGTGAAACCCTGGAAAATTGGTCGATTTAAAAAAAAAAAAAATTGAAATGTGCTATGTAGCAATCAAATAAGCATCTATTGCAGTATTTCTAAAAACAAAACCTTATGATATGTTTCAGCTTCATTAAACCAAAGGCAGAAAAGATGAGGTACTGGGTAGGGCAGAAGACGTCGAGTTCATCTGACAAAGACCATCAGTTGGATCGCTTGATCTCATGAATCAGTTGTTTGCTGTCCTGATGAGGTTACGTTTAGGGCTTCTGGTTGCTGATATTTCAGAAAGATTCCATATATCAGAAGGGACATTTTCTAAATATGTTTCTACTTGGATTCTCTTTCTCCAGAAAGAACTGAAAATGTTAAATCCCTTTCCTTCCAGAGATATTATTGATAAGAATATGCCAACTTCTTTCAAATTGAAATTTCCCTCTGTTAGAATTATTATAGATTGTACTGAAGTATTCATACAAAAGTCATCTAGTCTTATTTACCAAAGTATGACATTTTCCAATTACAAGCACCATAACACTATAAAATTTCTAGTAGGTATCACCCCATCTGGTGTTATTTAATTTGTTTCTGATGGTTGGCCTGGCAAAACGTCTGATCGTCAAATAGCCATAGAGTCAGGATTAATTGATTTGCTGGACGAGAATGACAGTGTTATGGCTGAGAAAGGGTTTACGATAAGAGATGTAAATTGTAAATTAAATATACCACCATTTAGAGGTGCTAGTGCACAGTTCACCACAGATGAAGTTTTTGAAACACAAGAGATAGCTTCATTGAGGATCCATGTTGAAAGAAGCATTGGTAGAGTAAAGAATTTCCATTTATTACATTTTTACTAGTGAAATATCAAAATTATTCATTCTATAAAAGTGATATTTTTCACTAGTGAAAAATATCACTTTTGCTGATTTGACCAATCAAATTCAAGATTAGAAAATACCAAAATAATTGACCAATCAGAGAGCCTGACATATATGTCAGCACCTGGACAGGGGAAACTACTGTTTTTGTTTACAAATTATCGCTGTAGTCCTAGTTAGCATTCGGGGTAGGGTTTTCGTTGATGAAAAATGTAATAAACAGAATATCTAACAGTGTCTTCAGTAATACCAAATATATTTCACTCGTGCGCACTCGTGAAAAATATCAAAATATTAGCCCCACTCGTGAAATATATTTGGTATTACTGAAGACACTGTTAGATATCCTCTATATCCTTGATGGAGTGAAGCCAATTACATTGCAACCAATATCGACACATATTTTTCAAGTTATTTGTTGGTTGACAAATTTTGATGTTCCTTTGGTAAATTTAGCACATATGTAAAATTTAGTAAATTACATGTATTTAGGAACATACTTGCTTTCTTAACTCATACACATACCTTATGAATACATTTGTGTATTTTAAGATGCTTTTAGCACTTATCAAGTTAACTTTTCTTTCAAAACAGACTATACAGTATATATAAATTGTTTTACTGCAGACAAATACAATAACACTACATTTCTAAAATATTAAAATGAAGATTATATATTCATTTTTGAACTATTATATTAAAAATATGTGACTGTTTTTGGTAAAAAATACAATTCATGCTGTCTGAATACTACAAGTCAGACTACGGGTAAAATACTGGGAAAATGTGCTTCATATAAAATGTAACCAGTTTTGGCATCATGCTTCTGACAAAGTCAGAGTCAAAGTTAATCCTTTCTACAAAGATATTGTTCTTCTGCGCCCCTGTCCACACAACAAAGTCACACCATGGCAAAGACATGATAGCCATCTCTCCCTGAAGTTGTGAATAATATTTGTGTTTTCTGTTCAACCTTGTATCTCCATTACCACACTCTAGGCAAAATTCAGGCTGGTTCAATGCCAAAATATCAGGTACTTCCATTTTGTTCACCTTTACTCCCTTGACAGAAAATGGACATTTCACTTCCAGAACACCAATAATGTCACCCTCTATAACTTTTCCATCACTAGATGCACCGAGGAAAGAATGAGAGGCACATAAGGTCAATCCAGTATCTTCTACACTGGTCTTGTTGGGGTTGATCATGGATTGCAGTAAGATGTAGTCCTCCTTTGCCTTGATTTCGCTATCTGTACAGCTGGAGGTAGTGCATCATAACTGAAAAAGTAAAATGATACAAGTTTTTTAACCTATCGTATCTTAATCCATGTATAATTGTAATTCAATTACCTCCCTGTCTTTATGAATACTTTACAATGGCAACAAGACGAAGGATAACTCTTTCTCTTACCTGTCAAGATTAGATCCATTCAAGATTCTTTTCACTAGAGACTTTGGGTTGTCACCTACACTGAGCACATCGCCAAAGATGGAACATGTCAGACGGCCAATGTGCAGGTCTTTCCACATCTTCGACAGTCTCTGGTCTCTTGTATAAGTCTCTATATAGTTGACTAGTTCAACACTGATATCCACATGGGGTACTGGAATTATAAATTAACATTTTTTTATGTAAGAAATAGTTTTTTTGCTCTGATGTACCATATATTTTGCTGTATGCTACAAGTTTTATTTGTTTCTTTTTCACTATGTCAGAGTGAAAATGAGAGCTAGCATATTGTAAAGAAATAGCAGCCATCTTATACATATACAATTATTGTGCAAAGCAAATTTTTTGCTTACATGTTGATTACAAAAAATATATCAGGACTTAATATCATACCATCCCTTTATATAGCGAAACAAGTCTAGCTATATATTTCAAGGTACTGTGTTTCCCAAGTGGTTAAGAAGTTTCAGCATTCTACCAGTAGCCTATCCTAACTCCATCCCTGGATCTGGTGTTTGTTTGAAACCCACATGGGGCATTTGTTAGGTGCCAAATTCAGGTTGGTGGTTTTTCTTCTGGTACTCCAGTTTCCCTCCACCTTCAAGTTCAAAATCTGACAAAAACCAACTTTTACCTCAAACTTTAGGAGTAAGACATTTAATCAAACTAAATTCCATCTTACAATTTTCTTTACTGTTATTGGTGAACAGCATTTTTTCCATCTCCAGAAACATGGAGTCTACTGTAGACTTGACTTCCATCTCAACACAAGCATCTGGAACATGGTCAGGAATATTCCATAAGTGAGCTAAACCTGAAAAAAAAATCATTATGAGTTAATTTATCTAAGTGCATGTTATATTTGAAATATATTGTATGTCATTCTTTTAAATGACAGATTTTAAATACATAACTCAATCAGTGCATATTTATTTAAGAATGATATTTTACTAATTTTAAAAGCAATTGTTTTGTACATGTATAAATGTTGCTCAGTAGCTTATTTCATGTTTTTACTAAACAAATATTGGCATGTTAATTTAGTTATGTATTTTTTTTAATCTAGTCAATTGTAAATTGTATTAATATTAAGGCCATTTGAAATGAGTTTGCTTGTGTAATAGTTGAGGAACTAAAAAAATAGGAACTGATAGATTATATGGTATTATTTTCAGTCTGCCAGAAAAACAACTTACCAGTATGGCTTTCTTTGATTTAATGACATAGAACAATTAATACTGTGAGATTTTGAAGAGATTAAGGGGGACAAGATAATTAGTTTTAAGTGGCCTTTGCAGTTATTTGTTTAATCAATTTCTAAGTAAATGGTTTTATTGTTGTTATTAATGAAATGAATTTAAAAAGTCAATTGTTATTACATGTATATTGAATAATGTACCAGAATTCGGAAATATATCCTTCAAATCTTTCAGTTGGTTCAGTGTTCTTCATACATCATTGTCTCTATCTGTCGTATGTCTGGGATCAAACTGTACAAATGATGCTTCAGTTTCCACAGTCTGTTTGTTTGGTGTCAATGTTGGTTTTCCTGCGATATATATAAACAATACATTTATAGTCCATTTCAAAAACTGATACCATATTGACCATTTCAATATCCTAAATAAATATAATGTAAGATCTCAGACTTCTCTGACTCAAATTTTGTACTGGTGACTATGATATACATGTACAATTATTGTACATGTATTGGAATGTTACCATACATATGTTATTTTAGGGGGAAATGAAGTTCAATGATTCATTTAATTAGGTTTTTCTTTTTTCATTAAAAAAAAATATAAACATAAAAATATCGGATAGAATTAGTAGTATATACAAATATCCTATGTTTAATCTCAAAAAAATCAAACCGAACATAGGATAATGGATTTCAGACATAAGATAGCATTGTAAATAAAACCACTCCTGTCTTTTATCAACACAACACAAAAAAAAAAAAAAAAAAAAAGGTACTTAGATCATACCTTCTTTCAGGGTGCTCATTGGCCTGGGTTTCACATTATGACGTGGAACCTTCCATTCACAGAGCTTGGAGGTTGAACTTAAATCTAGATCTGTGTTCTCTGTCAATGCGTTCTGCATTACTTAATGCAAAAAGCAATCCCCCAATATTGCTACATGTCTGTGCTAATCTGTAATAAAAATAAAGGAATAAAAAATGAACACATATATACCAAATGTATATTAAAAAAATTGCTGTTTAAAAAATGTATACCGTATGTGGTATATAATTAAAACAAAAACAAACTTGACAGCTGCTGTCATGGGTTGAAAGTACTATGAGGGCGCCAAGCTTTTATATCAATTGTATTACCAGTTGTATATACATGTACAAATGTACATCTTTAATGAAGTTTACCTAATCATACCATTCACCACCATTTCTAAAGATGGATTGTCGGTTTGACGAATTTGAAAGATTTTACATTTTTATGTCTGTTCTATATATAACTACAGTTTATTTTCTGTGAAGTAATCATTCATTATAATACAAATCCATTTCTATGTTTTGAGCTAAATCTACTCTATATAGGGCAAAGAAGTATTTCAAACAGTGTTTAAATTTACTTCTTTGCCCCATATAATCATTACAAGTAATTCGTATCCTCCATACATTTATGTGAGGATCCAGTGTTATCTGGATTATACTGTTCACATTACTTCTTGACCCTTATATATATATATATATACATGTATAGCAGGTCAAGATAAAAGAAAACAATCTCATGAAATGAGTTCCATTTAAAAAAAGCAATTCTCTTCCCCAAACTATAGTTCATAATTACCCAACAGGACACTGGCAATATCCATAGTCTATCGTGGCGTCTCCGGCTGTGTTAGAAACACAGATATATACATCATAGACATGCTTTTTCATAGATGTTTGGCAAGTTTCTTTTATATATAACATTGATCCAGTCACCTTGAAATAAATAAATAATATTCTTTAAGTATAATTTAAAGAAATACTGCAGTCACTAAATGTGGGAGAAATTACTTTACACATTTGGTCTCGGACTCTTGTGACCTTAATTGTGAACGTTCAATGCAACAATACATGTATTCACTTTTTCAAGTTGTAATTACATACAAGTACCTGTGGCTGTAGGTTAATTTTAGCCCAAATAACTTTTTCATTAATTTGTGTCAAGCATTATTTCTTGTGGAATTATTTGATTGGTGTCAGAAATCAGAGGAAATGTACATGTACATACTTAAAAATTACCTGCACCACTGGGGTGATGTGAAACATACATGTACGTGTACATTATTACATACATATATTTACACATTACATGTAAACAAACTTTTGTATATCTGTCATAGTACATGTACATTCCAATGTGACATATTATCAAAAGTATATCTACAACGGATGATGTCCAAGGACAAAATGTTAAAAGCAAATAACATAAGGTCACTGTACCTTTGCAATGCCAATGATACTGACATCTCATGCACTATAATGTTTCACAGCTCTGTCCAGGCCTTTGAAATTGCCAACATTAGACTCGCCGGTATCAGACGCTCTTTTACGGGAAATCATAAAGTCATAAATTTGAGTGAAAAGTATTGTTGGCATAGATGAAAGATCATCCTTTGTATAAACGACCGTTAAATGGAGGTAGGCCTAAGGGGTTTTCACAGCTTGCTGGGGGTAATGCCCTCTATTTCAGTTAATTGTTTGACAACTGGAGTTAGAGCTGACTCCGGTGCATTGAAAGTTAAAATATCATTAATAATATCAGCCTTCTTCTTCTTTGTGTCTAATCCGTGTTCTGTGGCGAGTGATTTTAAAATACTAACATTAAGTTTTTTCAAACCTTCGCGGCTCGCCATATTGTTTACATAGTTGTCATGCAGGAATGCGGATGCTGCGGGTTGCCTTCCGGAAGTGTTTATGCGCATGTGCGAAAATAACCACGATAAGGTCTTATTATAGTTTAACCAAGGTTCATCCGAAGTGAGTAGTTTGATTATAGTGACGTCATCCGGAAACCATAGTTCAACCCACGTGGCAGCGCTGGTCGGTATAGATCCAATATGGCCGCACACTAACGGTAAGTGGAAATGTGTAAAACGAAAAATGTGAAAATCAACGGTTAGACGCATGAGATGCGATAGCAATGGTATGGATTCACACAAAATTCTCAGTGGCAGTCAACATGTTATATATTTGTTTAGAAAATAAAGCAATTTGTAGGCCTAAGCTATAGGTGGCTGAATTCAGGTATTTTGCACTTCATGTAATTGTATGTGTATACATCGCTATATCGTTATATGCTATACCTGGTGTCAGCCTCCTTTGGCCTAACCATGTGCAGGTGCATTGTGAATGCTACAGATCCGCCACATCTCAAAAGTATGCATTATCATAGGTGCAAATTCGTGTATTCCGACATCATGACATTAGTGCAGCTGAACAAAAAATCTTATTGTAGTTATTGCTTAAGATATAATACATTTAAAAAAATTATAGTCTTTTAATTAAGAGGGTTTTTACATTATGTTTGTATAGGTTCTCTGCACGGTGTTTACGTACATGTATACACAAGTTTGCTACTGTGCTATTTATAGCTTTGCATATTCAGCACTAGCCTGTCCCGTCTTCAATTGGAGGACCCCCATCCCCCCTCTCTAGTACTTGTAAGACCCCGTGGACAAATGGGGTGAAATGACCCCCTGAGATCCTTTGAAGTTCACCGCCGTATTGGTGGTTTGGTTTGGTTTGGTTTGGTTTGGTTTGGTTTATTTTGTTTAACGTCCTATTAACAGCTAAGGTCATTTAAGATGGCCTCCCGTGCGTGCGACATGTATGCGTGTGATGAGTGCGTATGTGTGTTTTGGGAGGCTGCGGTATGTTCGTGTTAAGTCTCCTTGTGATAGGCCGGATCTTTTGCCGATTTATAGTGCTACCTCACTGAAGCATACGTCCGAAGACACCCAGCAGCACACCCCACCCGGTCACATTATACTGAGAACGGGCGAACCAGTCGTCCCACTCCTAATTTGCTGAGCGCTAAGCAGGAGCAGCAACTACCATTTTTAAAGACTCTGGTATGTCTCGGCCAGGGGACAGAACCCAAAGCCTTCCTCACAGGGGCGAACGCTCAACTAAAGGCCAAAAGTGAGGCATTGTCAAGGGAGGCTTTAGGAAGAAGAAAGTTGTTAAGAAAGAAGAGAAAAGATAAGATCCCAAGTTTAGTCGCCTCTTACGATCATGCAATGGGGGCAGCAGGTACAATTCTTACGCCCTACCTGCAGGGTACAGATTGCTAAGGCAAAATAAAAAAAAATCTGTTTCTGCTTTCACCTGTTGTGAAAATAGGGTAGGTAGGTACATGTATAGGCAATTTTTTTAAACATATTTTTACATAGTCTATATAGAGCAGAAGTTAATTCTGACTTCAACAGTGCTTGTCAAGAAATGTCAGTAAAAACTTTAGGGTAGGCACAAAAAACTAGGGTAGGTAGGGAAAGCGGAAACACAACATTTCCCTACATCCTTCCCTGGTATTGTAGGCCGCACCTTACTCAGATATGAGTCCTTCTCGGCTACCCCTTAGCTGGGAGTATATGTCAGATGTTTGTCAACACCGTTACTTATGAAGCACTTACCTAGTACTTGAACTTGTGTAGATATAGGCGGTTGAGTCGTTAAAGTAGGTATAGCGCTCTGGTCCGTGTTAGCTGTCAACTGTCTGCAGGTCTGTCACCCGAATATCTCCTACGCATGCGCGGGGTCGCTCAGACGCTTCTCTTCACACAGTCAAGCTCGCACACCACCCACACATGTATACACATACAAGTCACCGATCACTACACTCCCCCAACCTTATGATGAAAGCCTCTAGTCCATCCTGGGGAGTGCAGCACCGGGTTAATCCACTGAATTGGTGGGGCTGAACTTCTGGGTTGAGACGAACTAACCGGAATCTGAAAATCCTACTAATAATCAGATTAGCTGGATAGGGTTAGAAACCCCACTGGAACCATTAAACGGAGTTAGAAACCCCAAATGGAACCACTGAACTGGAACTGGAAGGAGTTAGAAACTCCTAGCTGGAACTCCCAGACAAGATTAGAAATCCTGACTGGACTGGAACCCTAAGGCAAGATTAGAAATCCTGACTGGACTGGAACTCTCAGACAATATTAGAAATCCTGACTGGACTGGAAACCTCAGACAAGATTAGAAATCCTGACTGGACTGGACTGGAACTGCTAAGTGGATCTTCTGGTAGGATTAAAAATCCTAGTCCTGTTGTGGTCCTGGTAAACTAGCTGTTCACCTACTGGCGGAATAGTCTCCTGGCGTTGGCTGTGGTGATCTCCAGGAGTCGCTCTGGGGTCATCTGGAGTACAGCTGCCACAGATTCTGCTACGGAGTATAGCTGGTTTGGTGCTGACCATGGTCTCCCCCGAACTGAAAAGTACGGGGCATCGGTCTCCAGCAATATCCGTCCCTCTTCCACTTTCCTAAGTGCCTCCGACTGATGTGGAGTGAATGAGGTCACAAGCCTGGTGAATCCCAAGTAGAGGTTTGGGAATGCCGTAGTCCATTGGTCCAGGACATACCTATCTCCATTGAAACAATGAAGATATATCCTCTGGTCCCGCGACACTCCCTGTCTCACGAGACTCAATAGCAACATGTAAACCTCAGTCCCGTTGTCATGGCTCATACCACGGCAGTGAAGCACGAGCACATGCCGGGTCGTCACTAAGGGTAGGATCTTTTGCAAGTTCACCATTATGTAATGCCAGTCTCTCATCGGCACACTATGATCCAGTCCAACCTCTCCAACTGCGGTTACCCTCTCCTGCTGGACTAGTTTCCGCAAGTGACGGAAACAGTCGTCAACCTCTCGGGAGCTCTGGAACTTTGTCTTCGGATGGAGTCCCACAGCGACAACCATATCCCTAGGCAGGTCTAAAAGACGCTCAGCACTAGGATAGGTATCTGGATCGCAGAACGATGCGTAGGTCCCGACCACGTCTACCTCTTTGTCTTCTTCCACTTCCGTGCCATTAAAAATGGCATGGAGACTGGCACGTGGAGGTAAACCCATGGAGTGCAGTGTCCTGTCAAGATGAAAGTGCGCATCGAACGCCTGAGGCCTCTGTCGCTGGGGCAGCATTCCTGGTGGTGCTGGAAACATTTCCCTCCAGTATTCCCTCTCCTCTGTGTCCAACCTTGCTGCTATTAACAACAAGGCCTTCCAGTGAAGCAGTGCTGCAACAGAGTTGATGGGCTCCAACTGAAACTCCCTTAGATTGGTAACTTCAGGTGCTGGCACATGGCTATAATAGCTTTCTCTTGTGTGCTGGAAATGATGGAGTTGTCTGTAGATGTCAAGAGGCGCTGAATCTTGACAAACTTCACCAAATCCTCCCATGAGCATGGACGTGATAACAACCATGTACCAGCTTGCTGGAGAGCCTTCTTCCGGATTATAAGGACCTCTGGGTCAGCAGGTGGTAGCCTCTCGTCAAAAACGGATGGTAAATGGCACCGGAAGTGTTATTCTGAAGTTCAATATCAAAGCTAGAACCATCGTCATTAAGTCCCAAGTGACTGTCTGATATGTTGTTTAGAAAACAACTCAGATTTACTGTCGCCACTGATGTATTCGAGTGCAAGGTACCTTTCACCACACTAAACCCTTTATCTGTAGTAAACCCTTGGTTTCCTTTCCTACAGTCCCTTGGTCCGGTTGAAACATCCAGAAGATCCACTCGTTTATCTCTACGCACGGTAGCCACTTTATCCATAACCGGTTTGCCACGTGCATCCTGATGAGAGATAATTTCCGCACCCTCCGGATAAAGTACGGACCTTACCGCCTGCGACTGCATGGACAGACCAATTGCTTCCTCCACTTCCTGGGTAAATTCTCCCCATTGCCGGTCAGCTCTTCTGCAGTAACGGCATCCTCCGCATGGTAACATCTCGGGCTTTATGCCTGCCACATATGATGGACACGGAGTAAGACTGTCCGGAACTCGTGAGAGTGCATCCGCATTTCCGTGCTTAACTCCTGACCTATGCTTGACGATCATGTGATACTGTGCAAGCTCCTCCATCCATCGTGCCAGTTGTCCCTGTGGTTCCTTAAACCGTAAGAGCCAAGTAAGACTTGAATGATCTGTCCGGACGGTAAACTGTTTACCTAATAGGTAGTGTTTAAACTGTCGAGTGAACCTGACTATGCTCAACAACTCCTTACGTGTGGTGCAGTAACTGTTCTGTTCTGCTGTTAGAGAAAAACTGCTAAAAGCAATTACTTTCTCCTCATTTCCTTGCACTTGACTTAGTACTCCCCCAATAGCGACGTCTGAAGCATCAGTGTCCAGGATAAAATGATCCGTATTATTGGGTAGAGCCAATACTGGTGGTTGCGTGAGAATTTCTTTTAGTCTCTCAAAGGCCTCCTGATGACTTATCACCCACATGAATTTATTCTTTCCGGTTAATCCATAGAGAGGGTGTGCAATTTCCGCTAAGTCCTTTATGAACGTTCTATGGTAGTTTACAAACCCAAGAAACCTTTCAACATCCTTACTGCAAGTTGGAGTTGGCCAGTTTCTTACAGCACTTGCGTCCTTGTCAGCTACTGCAATTTGATTTGAACTGACCATCCTTCCTAAGAATTCTACTTCCGGTTGGAAGAATAGACATTTCCTTGGCTTAAGTTTCATACCATAGGTCCTGAAACGTTCTAATGCCTGCGAGAGATTCCTCAGATGATCCTCAAAGCTACTACCTAAAACCAAAATGTCGTCCAAGAAGGCCAACACGGTTTTCCAAGTTAGTCCCCTAAGTATCAGATTGACGACACGGGAGAATGTTGCTGGTGCATTTGTTAATCCAAATCCCATCCTAACGTGTTCAAACAGCCCATACTTTGTCAAAAATGCTGTTTTCTTACGGTCTGGTTTGATCTGTACCTGCCAGTAGGCAGAATTGGCGTCTAGTTTAGAAAACCAAACACTACCTGCCAGGGTGTCTAAACAATCCTCCACGAGGGGTAAAGGAAATGTGTCCTTAACGGTAACATCATTTAATGCCCGATAATTTATACACCAACGAACTGACCCATCCCGTTTTCTTATCAAAACGGGTGCTGATGCCCATTCCGAAACAGATTCCTGTATGACACCGGCGTCCACCATCTTTTTAAGATGTGCCTCCTCTTCCCCTACAAAACAGGCTGGAGTACGCCGCATTCTCTGTTTAATCGGTTTAGCATCCCCTGTGTCAATCTGATGTTCGATTTCCGTAAAACTTCCCAAGTCAAAATCAGCTTCCGCAAACACTTCGCTGTAGTTGCCCAGCAGGCACTTTAGTTGTGTAGCTTGATCTGCTGTAAGATGCTTGATGGAGTCCTCAAATGAGACGGTAACTCCTGTATCACCGTGTCCGGTAGCAATACCTCATGGACTTCGGGATTAGAAATCCCCTTGACCAGTTCTGGGTCCACATTAGTTGCCTCTTTGCTGAACTTCCTGTCCACATTAGTTGCCTCTGGATAAGAATTTCTGCTATGGATACTCACTGATTGGGTATGGGGTTCCTGAAGTATCTTGTTCACTTCATATGCATTAGCAATGATTTGTCCCTGCTTAACTGTTTTGAAGTTGTTGCTTGGGTTGACTAAACATACTACAGGAGCTGTATTGGAATTCCGCACCGTACGGGGGACGGATAAACCAAGATCGTTGAAAGATTCAATAAAGTAGTCATTCAACAGACAATCCATTTTCCCCAACACTCTTACTACAGAGTTAGGAGGTACAACAATTCGTCTGGTAGTTGTGACTGGCGACTTCAGGCTTAGAGATAGGAATCCGTTCATCCTCTAGAATGAGTGTGTCTGTCTGCATGTCATGAATCGCTCCCCAGTGGTGAAGAAGATCATGACCCAATAACATTTCCTCGTTTATTAGTGCTACATCAACTTGGTGTTGAAATGAGTGATTCCCTAGTCTCATACAGATATGTTTAGTAATGAAGCCGTTCATAGCCGAATCCTGGTCCGCCATATACATGATAGCATCCTTCACCTTGCGTGGGTTTTTTCCCAGTCTATCATATATTGCTGTTGACAGAATAGTTATCTCTGCTCCAGAGTCCATCCTTGCTGTGATTGGGACGTCCCCGACGATTATCGGTATGGGTGATGATCCTGGACGTACCCTAAATACCTGTACTATCTCCACCTCTGAAGCTGTATCCTGTTTGAGACTAGAAGTCCCATGGTCCTTGTTTGATCCGTTACACCTAATGTCCTTACTACGACTAAGTGTCCCAGTGTTCTTATTGGGACGGGATATCCCAATGTCCTTATTAGGACGGGGTGTCCCAATACTTGAATTGTGACTAAAAGTCCCATTATCCTTAGTAGGACGGGGTGTCCCATAATCCCTAGTGGGACCTAGTGTCCCAATACTTGAATAGGAACTAAAAGTCCCATTATCCTTAGTAGGACGGGGTGTCCCATAATCCTTAGTAGGATCTGGTGTCCCAATACTTGAATTGGAACTAAAAGTCCCATTATCCTTAATAAGACGGGTTGTCCCATAATCCTTAGTGGGACGGGGTGTCCCAGTACTTGAATTGGAACTAAAAGTCCCACAAACCTCCGTAGCCTGAAGTGCGTGTAACGCCACAACAGCAGGTTTTTCTGACTGAAAGAGTCTAGAAGACTCTGTTCCTTTTGGACAGCCATCTTGTCCTGGCTCAGAGGTTTGGCCTACACACCTGAACCTTTGGTGTTTAAATCTGGTGTGGAGTTATCTGTATCCCCATCCTTTTTCTTTTGTAGCCATTTCTTATATTTTTCGCAATCTTTCTTGAAATGACCAGTTTTCTTACAGAAGAAACAGGCGCTGTTAGAAGATGATTTTGTTGTCTTCTCCTTCCTGTCCTCCTTAGCCTTGGTGAATTTGTCGGTAAAACGACTTAGAGCCTTCTATATCATTGTTTCTACCTTGGCCTGCGACAGGGACTCCACGGCATTGATGGTAACTTCATCTTTTGCCTTCTTTTTAGACTTGCCGTCCACAGCCTGAATGATGTATTGGTGCTGTTTTACCTTGTCCAGGGCCGCCTCCATGGTTCCAGGGTTAGCAAAACAAGCGTGCTTCCCTGCCTCTTTGTCCACACAACCCTGACAAAATTTCGAGATTGCCTCCCGATGAGCATACTTGTCTGGCAAATCTCTAAATGCTGGTGTAGCCAAAGTCATCACTATATCAGCCCAGTCTTCCAGTGATTCATCCTGCTTCTGTTGGGCTTGCTGAAACTTAGCTTTAGAGGTTTCCTTCAGCTCCTTGGCACCAAATCGTCCTTCTAGCCTCTTCATTATACTTCTATATGAGCCCGCAGTACCCATACTGGTGGTTATGAAGTCCAAGGCTTTACCATCGAGGCTCCAGATAAGATAATCTCTGCTCTCAGTATCTGACCACCGTAGAACAGACCTGAAGCTCTCAAACTTCTGTTTGAAGGACAGCCAGTTTGTTTTCCCATCATACTTTAGGTTTTTGGGTAACTTTGTAGGGTTATCCCTTCGCGATTTAGAAAACCGCTCCAGACTTCCTTCCTCAGAACTGCTGTTGGAGGAATCATTCGAAGAACTAAAGTATAATTTTGACTTTTTTCCCTCGCGCTTAATTTTGTGATATCGCGATTTAGAGGATTTGTTTTTCTTATGCTGACTTTTGTCAGATAAGTACCTCCCCTCTGGCGAGGACGAGCTTGATGAACTCGATCGCGACCTTTGGTGTTTGTCCGACCTTGACACTTTCGCGCGCGTGACCTTGAACTCTGATCGAGAAGACCTAGAGTCTCTGGAACCTTTACGCGTACGCGAATCCTGGATTTCAGACTTACCATGCGAGGTTGTAGTCCTAGGTGACTGGCGACGGTGTCTAGAGTATCGGTCACCTCTATGACCCTTCAGTGATCTTGTGTGAGACGGGGACTGGTGTCGACAGATGCTGATGTACAACACCGATCTGTCTGACCCTGCATACCGGATTCCATGGACATCCTATAAATGGACAGTGTAGGTTTTACATCAGACTTACCCTTATTAACAGACCTAGAAGGCCTAGCAGATAAATCAGTATGTCCTTTTTCTTTGTTGACATCCTCCTGCTTAAGTGATCTACAAGACCGCTTTGTTGTCCTAGACAGAGATCCAAATGCTGCATGCTCCAACCGCGAAATTAATTCTAATTGTTGAGCATGCTGCTCAATCAGTTGCCTTTTTATTTCCTCAGCAGACAAAGATGCTGAGAATGGCTCCTGTTTGAAACTCTTGTCAGACTTGGATGGAGGCTCCTGCTTAGTTTGATTAAAAATCAAATTGTTGTCAGTTGACATACGCAGCTTCGATAGTCCCCTCTCCAAATCTGCAACACTGCTCTCTCCCGATGACGAGGAATCCTTAAGTAGACAGTCCTTGTTAAACAGTCTTGTTGTTTTTGAGGTTTCTGTGTGAGAAGGCCGTAGTTTCGAATAAAACGTCCACCCCGTCCTTTCCCAGCTATAACCCTTATCCTCATTGGGTTTACATTTTGCACCCGGTGACCCTGTTTCCATTCCCTGCCTCGCACCCCTAACCAAATCTGAGAACATACTGCTGTCTGGCCTCATTATGTTCTGGTTGATTTGTTCCGGGGTTAAAATTTCTGTTCCAACATGTGGTTGTAACATAGGGGCAGATGTAGGGCCCAAGGGATTCCAGCGATCTATAAATCCCGCGCCGGGGACCTGTAATGTAGCTGGCCTTACCTCAAAATCTATAAGATTTAAAAGGTCCTGACTGGGGTCTGCCTTCAGAACTCTACTTAAAGTATCAGAGGTTATTGCCCCCTCTGTTTCCCTCAAGTACACCAACCTTCTCGCCCTTTTGATTCCAATCCTTGGTAGGCATTGTATCATCTCCTCCTCCGTAGCGTAATTTATTTTAAACGGCATTGTTTCCCACGAAGTGTCAATGTTCAACACTGGACCGTTACGTAAATAACAAAGTTCGCTAAAGTTGTTTTATTACAAAAAACATATAACAAGGAAGTAAATCTGCATGAACATTCAATATAAATCAATTAAAAATCAATTTAAATTGTATACAGAACTCTCACGGACATAAAACTTAGAAAGTTTATCTTTCCCGCCGTTTGTCAGAATGTAAACACGAAAAATCGTGCAACACTACCGACACAATTCTGACTTTTGTAAAGTGAGAAATATGAATTAAAAATTCAATATAACCCGTCCTGGCGTAGCTCAAGCACTTCTGACACCATTGAAGCACTTACCTAGTACTTGAACTTGTGTAGATATAGGCGGTTGAGTGGTTAAAGTAGGTAAAGCGCTCTGGTCCGTGTTAGCTGTCAGCTGTCTGCAGGTCTGTCACCCGAATGTCTCCTACGCATGATGCTTAGGATTTTACCCTTTGTGTGAGTGAACTATCTTCGCTGCATGCTTTGTGATAAGGTATGCAAATATATATATATGTTAATCATACACGGTATATATATTGTAAATACACGCAGGTGAAAAAACAATTGCCGAATCTGATGTTAACTCGATCATGGACAATCCGACTAGTGGTTTTCCGGCCCTTGTAATGGTAGCTTGTTTTTTCATTCACAGTACCATATATTTGGGGTGTTTTTGTTGAAATGTAAAACATGCATGAATTTATTGTTTATTTAGTAATTAGTAATTGTATATAATTTCTTCAAAACCCAGATGGATGCTTCAAGAAGTTCAAATTGGTTTTGGTTTGGTTTATTTTGTTTAACGTCCTATTAACAGCTAAGGTCATTTAAGGACGGCCTCCCGTGCGTGCGACATGCATGTTTGTGGTGAGTGCGTATTCGTGTTTTGGGAGGCTGCAGTATTTTCGTGTTAAGTCTCCTTGTGATAGAACTTTTGCCGATTTATAGTGCTACCTCACTGGAGCATACTGCCAAAGACACCCAGCAGGACACCCCACCCGGTCACACTATACTGACAACGGGCGAACCAGTCGTCCCACTTCTTTTATGCTGAGCGCTAAGCAGGAGTAGCAACTACCATTTTTAAAGACTCTGGTATGTCTCGGCCAGGGGACAGAACCCAAAGCCTTCCTCACAGCGGCGAACGCTCAACTAAAGGCCAAAGGTGAGGCATTGTCAAGAGAGGCATAAGGAAGAAGAAAGTTTGTAAGAAAGAAAAGAAAAGATAAGATCCCAAATTCAGTCGCCTCTTACGATCATGCAATGGGGGCAGCAGGTACAATTCTTACGCCCTACCTGCAGGGCAGGTTCACATTGGACTTGCTACATGTGTCACAAAGTGCCAAGTAATAACAGCATTGTAGCTCTTAAGGCTCAGGAAGACTCAAAGAAAACCTACATATTTGTAGACCGTGATAACAGGATTGCTATGCTACATTCACTTCTACTTAATATCTGTGAGCGGTGTCATGCTAATCAGATGATTGGCATTGTATTTTGTGTTGAGTGAATGTGAAAATGTATGTATTTTTCATTACATGTACAGTGTACATTGATATAGTAAACATGCAATACTTTTTACTGGTGGATTTTGGAAAGATAGTTGGTATTGTCTTATCAATAACAGAATTTTATACTGCTTCATGGTTATACTTACCAACAGTAAAATGTTGATACAATGTACATAATGTGTAATGTTTCAGTTTAAACATGATGCTTTATGGACTGGTGTATGTGGTATGCATTAGTTTACAGATATTGTATGGGTTCAAGGAATATGTCCCCCTTTACCCTACAATAAAAGTACCATTTCTCGTAATATAAATTCAATAACTGTTTAATTATACCAACCAATATCGTCACCAATGTCATCACGAAATCAACTGACATAATAATATGAGGAGAAAAAATCTGCAACAATTTGCATGCATGTAAAATCACATGTCACCAATAACAATGTTACTGAATATTCAATAATGATTATAATCTGCCGAAAATCATTTATATGAGTGTCTGTTTATTTGTTGGTATAAAATAATATCATATGTTATGAGTCTTGTATTATTGTTTTGCTTAACATGCTTCAAAAGCTTGTATTAATATATTTTCATTGCAGATTGTTGTATTGTAAATATGTTTAGGTTTTTGATTTTAAAAACATTATTAAAAATATTTCAGAATCATCTTGCGGTGCCAGATATGCACGCTTGCTTTTCATGCAGAGTTCTGCAGGTTTGAGATTGATCCACTACTAAAGCAAACTGACCGAGCAGTATATTGTGATCATTGTGTTGATTGAACTACATGTACAAGTAGACCATGGCAGAAAAGCAAACGTAATTATTTGTCTTTGACTAGCTTTATATATATAGATCATTTGTTAAATACATGTAACAATCATTCCTGTTTTCTTTCATAGCTATTAATGTATGGTTGGATGAAACAAAATCCTAGCGTAAAAACCTCTGACTCTGAAGTATTTGCTATTTGGCAACTAAGAAAATCCACTTGTATTTTTATGATATTAATATGGAACTAAATATTTTGATCAGTAATCATTGTATAGATAAATAGATTTTTGTTTGCCTTTTGCGTATTATTGATTAATATTTTCTTATAACAGGTCAGTTATTTTGATCATCACCACAAAATCGGGTATTAAATACCAGGTGACATGCTCCAAACACATCGCTGATATCATTAATTCACCAACCACAGGTGAATATTTCCTGATCATGTAGTAATAATAATAATAATATTGTAGTGGTACAAAAGAGGATTTATTTTGAAAAGATGATTTTCTGTTTGACTTATTGTTGTTATTATTATGTCACAAATAGATGCTCAATGATTTTTTTCTTTCTTTGAAACAGATCCAGCCGTGAAGCAAACTCTCATAGATTCTTTAATTAAATCCCCATGCGCAAAACTATGGACACCAGCTGATACAGCTACACCCCAAAATAACACAGTTTTGACACCAGACCCAGTTACACTCCAAAATGACAAAGTTTTGACACCAGATCCAGTTACACCCGAAGAAGATTGATTGGTATTTCTTAGGCATGAAATGCACGATGACTTTATTAAAACTAGGAATCATACGAAATTGTGGGCAAAAATTACTGAGGAGTTAAAATCAACTGGTTGCCATGTTACACCAGCACAGGCATTTAATAAATATGCAGCATTAAAAAAGAAAAGGAAAGAGATAATTGATTCTCCGTCAGGCTCAGAGAAGAGATACTTCAGGCACCGCACCAGCTTTGATAATCTTTATGGACACAAAGCTAGTACAAAACCAGTGTCAATAATTGACACAGATGCAAATGAAGCTACACAATGTGATGCAAGTTCCAGTTCATCTAGGGACCCAAAAACTAAAAAGCTACAGAAAGATGGCAATAAAAGGAAGTCATCTGAATTCCTGGATTGTATTCAAGTTCAACATGTTGAACTAAAAGAGGACATGCAAAAAATGCATTAAGAAAAAATGCAAAGAATGGACAGGATGTTGGATCTGTATGAACGTGAACTGTTGTTGCGTGAATCCAACAAATAAACATGTCTATGTGTGTCTTTCTGTCCCAATAATTACATAAAATAACTTAAAATAACATGAAATAACACGTTAACAAAAGAAACCAATAGTTACTCGTTCCTTATGCTAAATACAAAAGTAACCAGTTATTTTGCATTGTAACATTCTAACTAGTGATGCAACGATAATCGGTTAGAATCGATTGACGAATCGTTAGGCACCGCACCAGTTTTGATAATGTTGATGTATATAAAGCTAGTACAAAACCAGTGTCATTGATTAACACAGATGCAGATGAATTCCTGGATTGTATTCAAGATCAATGAACTAAAAGAGGACCTTATACAAATATAAAAGTAACCAGTTATTTTGCATTGTAACATTCTAAGTTCTAACGTGTTACTTTATGTTTTAATGCGTGCATTTTACTTCTGAACAGGTTACTTAATGTAGTCATAGACATGGACCGCTACCCATACATTTTGTTTCCAAAATCTCAAGTTTCACATGGGTGGTTTAATTTAAATATTATCGCATTACTGTTATGGACTAAGTGCCCCTATTTATATACTTATAAATTTGCTTTAAATACTCTGGTGACTTGTTCATTTCACCAACAGGAAGTTGATTTTATACACCTTATTCTGGTGTTGATTGTTTTACACCCTATTTTTAGCTCACCTGCCCGAAGGGCAAGTGAGCTTATGCCGTGGTGCCTCGTCCGTCCGTCCGGCCGCCCGGCGTCAACTTTTTCATTCAAACAACTTCTTCTCAATAACCAAGAGGCCCAGGGACTTCATATTGGGCATGTAGCATGCTGGGGTGAAGGGCTACAAAGTTTGTTCAAATAAATTACCTTGGCCTTAATTCAAGGTCACATGGGTCAAATCGGCTATAATCTTCAAACGACTTCTTCTCAATAACCAACAGGCCCAGGGACTTGATATTGGGCCTGTAGCATGCTGGAGTGAAGGGCTACAATGCTTGTTCAAATAAATGACCTTTACCTTCATTCAAGGTCACATGGGTCAAATAGGGTATAATCTTCAAACGACTTCTCAATAACCAAGAGGCCCAGGGACTTGATATTGGGCCTGTAGCATGCTGGGGTGAAGGGCTACAAATTTTGTTCAAATAAATGACATTGACCTTCATTCAAGGTCACATGGGTCAAATCGGCTATAATCTTCAAACGACTTCTTCTCAATAACCAAGAGGCCCAGGGACTTGATATTAGGGGTGAAACATGCTGGGGTGAAGGGCTACAAAGTTTGTTCAAATAAATGACTTTGACCTTCATTCAAGTTCACATGGGTCAAATTGGCTATACTCTTTAAACGACTTCTCAATAACCAAGAGGCCCAGGGACTTGATATTGGGCCTGTAGCATGCTGGGGTAAAGGGCTACAAAGTTTGTTCAAATAAATGACCTTGAATGACCTTGACCTTCATTCAAGGTCACATGGGTCAAATAGGCTATAATCTTCAAACAACTTCTCAATAACCAAGAGGCCCAGGGACTTGATATTGGGCCTGTAGCATGCTGGGGTGAAGGGCTACCAATTTTGTTCAAATAAATGACCATGTCCTACATCCAAGGTCACAGGGGTGAAATCGGCTTAAATCTGTAAACAATAATTTTGCGATAGCCAAGAGCCTCAAAGACCTGATATTAGGCCAATAGAATGATGGAATGAAGGACTAAAAAATTTTAATATGAATAAAACTAGATTACAATGATATTTGAATAAAGCGATAATCAACAAAGTACAGTGGACCCTCGATAATCCGAACACCTTCGTTCCCAGTCCAAACCGTCAGGATTACGAGTTTTCCGGACTGCTGAATTTCGTGTACCAGGTCAAAAAATTTGTCGTGTAAGAGTTATCTCCCTTGATTATATACAATCCGGGACGTTTCATAAACACTTCTAATTGTCAGACTTTTTAACAATAAATATACTTATGTTTCTGATATGATTCTTGTTTTGTTTTGTAGAAAGTAAAAAAAAAATGTTTTTAAAAGAACATGTAAAGTGAAAGTTGTTTTATTTATAGAGGGCATATGTGACCTACAAACAACACACGTGTCACGTCCCGGAGGTTCACAAACAAGTAGAAATTACAAACGTTAAATACCTTAAATGAAATACCCGGATTTTACAACTTACCATCAGTCCATGTTTTTTTTATGATTTTTACGTACCAGAAATCCCAAGCTATCTATTTAAAAGTACGCGAGAACTACCCAAGATGCCCGATAATTATTAAACCCGTATTCACTTAACAATGTGACGCTTAGTTAAGTATCAGACGACTTATGACTAATTTGTGTGTAATCAACCCAGTTCTTGTGATCACTGCTTAATACGTAAATGTGTATATAATTAATAACATGCATCTTTCAATGAGTTGTCGTTTCACGTAACGGTGTTACAAAGCCGATATCCGTGTTTTACCCAATATAAGTGTTAATGATGTTAATTACCGATCATAAATGTATTACATGTATTTGAGATTGATTATCGTATCACGTACTGTATGTTTGTGCATAAATTCTGTAACATTTAGGTCGTAGAGAAAAAGCAATGTACCGTTATAACAAGAGGCCCAGAGGGCCTGTATCGCTCACCTGGTTTCATGAGATATGAAACAAAAATGATGCTTAAGTATATTTGTCGCTGGTATTGCTATGTCAATATATATCATAAGCATTTTATATGGGTACATGTACATTGGTTTTATTTTAATACTAAAAATGCCAAAAGGTGGATTAATCAATGAAATGAAATTGACTTTTGGCGCGACCCCATAGGGATGCTACCACACAAATGTGAGTGATATCCATTGCTTAGTTTCAGAGAAGATCTTGTTTAGACCAATTGACCCCTTTTGACCCTGCCCTCTGCCCCCTGGGGGGTCAGCTCCTTCCTTTATACAATTTTGAATCCCTACCCAATAGGATGCTAATAGTCAAATATAAGCTGTTTCAGAGAAGTTGTTCATATCAATTTAGCCAAATTGACCCCTTTTGGCCCAGCCCCTCAGCCTCCAAGGGGTCGGCCCCATCATTTGTACAATTTTGAATCCTTAACCCAAGTGAATGCTACCAGTCATATATTAAAGATATCCATTGCTTAGTTTCAGAGAAAAAGTTGTTTATATCAATTCTGCCAAAATAACCCCTTTTGGCCCCGCCTCTTAGGTCCCCTGGGGTCAGCCCTGTCATTTGTACAATTTTGAATCCCTAGCCTAGGGGGTTGCTACCAGGACAAATATGAGTGATATCCATTGCTTAGTTTCAGAGAAGAAGTTGTTTATATCAATTTAGCCGAATTGACCCCTTTGGGTCCCGCCCCTCAGCCCCCAGGGAGGTAGACCCACCGTTTGTACAATTTTGAATCCCTACCCCAAAGCGATTCTCAGTCAAAATTGAGCAATATATATTACTTAGTTTCAGAGGAGAAGTTGTTCATATCAATTTAGCCAAATTGACCCCTCTTGGCCCCGCCCCTCAGGCCCCCCAGGGGTCAGCCACACCATTTGTACAATTTTGAATCCCCACCCCATATTGTTGCTACCAGGCAAATATGAGCAATATCCTTTGCTCAGTTTCAGAAAAGAAGTTGTTTATATCAATATAGCCTAATTGAACACATTTGGCCCCGCCCCTCAGGCCCCTAGGGGGTCAGTCCCACCATTTGTACAATTTTGAATCCCAACCCCAAAGTGATGCTACCAGGCAAATATGAGTGATATCCATTGCTCGGTTCCAGAGAAGTCGTTAATATCAATATAGCTATATTGACCGATTGAAGCCCCGCCCCTCAGGCCCCTAGGGGGTCAGCACCATCATTTGTACAATTTTGAATCCCCTCCTCATAGTGATGCTTCCAGGCAAATAGGAGCAATATCCTTTGCTCGGTTTCAAAGAAGAAGTTGTTTATATCAATATAGCTATATTGACCCATTTATGCCCCGCCCCTCAGGCCCCTGGGGGTCAGCCACATTATTTGTACAATTTTGAATCCCAACCTCAAAGTAATGCTACCAGGCAAATATGAGTGATATCCATTGCTCAGTTTCAGAGAAGAAGACGGTATTATCAATATAGCTATATTGACCCATTTTGGCCCCGCCCCTCAGGCCCCTAGGGGGTCAGCTCCATCATTTGTACAATTTTTAGTCCCCTACCCATAGGGATGCTTCTGACCAAATTTGGTCAAATTCTGATCAGTGGTTATGAAGAAGAAGTCAATTGTTGACGGACGGACGGACGACGGACGCCACGGTATGGCATAAGCGCGGACCAGGTGAGCTAAAAACAAAAGCTACTCATTGTATCACAGGTAAACACCCGGGGCGATGACCTGGCAGCGGTCGCTATGACTACGCACAGTGTCAAGCGATAGTCTGTACAGCTGTCGACACGGGTCACTTGCCCCGACATTTTTTTCTCTTCGTGGTGAAAAATCGTCCGGATTATTGAGGGAAATTTACTAATGAAAAGTACGTTCCGTTCCCAAAATGGGCTTCCGGAATCGGAATCCGAATTTCCGGACTGGTGAGTACAAATAACGTTACGGAAATCCGTTCCCGTGCATTTCCGTCCGGACTGCGAGTTTTCCGGACTATCGGCGTCCGGATTATCGCGGGTCCACTGTATCTTTAGAAATGACCTCAATCAACTTCAAAGTTGCTGTAGAGCCAGGTGAGCGATACAGGCCCATTGGACCTCTTGTTGTGTTGATTGTTTTAATAATTATATTTCTAATTTTCTAGTCATCAACAAGACGTTGATTGTATACACCTTATTCTGGTGTTGATTGTTTTCATAATTATATTTATATTTTTCTAGTCTTAAACAAGACGTTGATTTTTATCTGGCTGCAACAAGAGCCACAAAAGTGAGATATACAGTGATGATTATTTTCAGTTTTAAAACTGATTTCAGCTTTTTTTGTAACATAATTATTTTTCTAAATGTTCAGGATTTTGACTTTTGACAGAAAATGCAAGTTTTTGTAATTGTTAAGGTATGTTTCAGTTTGTTTTCTGCAGTATCAGTTTTTTTTTCATCACTGGATATTGATACATTGTACACAAATGTACTAGTATTACTTTTCCTAATATCTTCAGCATCTTTAAATGCAAGGACAAACTGAGGAATTTTTCCTTTTTATTATAATTTTTACCAAGTTTCTGGACTTGATCATTTTCAATTAGCAGAGTTTAACACAACACTTTATCTTTGGAACTACTGTATAAGTAGTTTCTATACAGTACTTCCAACATTTGTTAAATACATGTACATTGTAGTATGCAGCTTTTCTTTAGCTTAAATCTTTAGCATCCAAGATTCATGGATTATTACTAAGTTTATGGACTTCACCATTTTCCATCAAAGTTGTTCAGTCTTAAATCTTTGTTACATGTTACTCTTTGGCTTAATTATTGCATTGTATTTATAGGAAATATATATACATTTTGATGTACCATGGTGTCGTCTTTTGATAACTGTAAATAACTTTATTTTCATGGGAGAACCTCAACGCCAGTTACATTTATTAGTCATTTTACATTAAAACATATCACCATCGCAAATTAAGTTATGCATGAATATATTGAAATAGACAAGGATGTGAAATAGAGTGATTTACAGTACCTAGGCTTTCCAAAGTTGGAATATATTAACATTCAATTAGCCAATGACACATTCAAATACTATTCCCACCTTTTTTGTGTTATATGTTTATGGTTATTGTTCAAATAATTAAAACACAGAAGAAGCAGTTTTTGTACCTTTAATTTGTTTGTTCAAATTGTATTGAGTAGTTTGAGGCGTCGAGCAACACCATGATAGCCATTTGATAAATATTTTGGAAATCATTTGGATGCCGAATTTCATCTGGTTCAATATTGATATAACTTTCAATATCATCATTACAAAGAATGCACAAATTGTGACATATGCAAGCAGCTATAATATGTTTGTTCACTTCCTCAGGATTATGAAATGGGATTTCCCTCAGACGTCTGATTCTACCCTTTAAATGACCGATAGCACGCTCTACTGTCTGTCTTTGTCCAGAAAACTTTTTATTGAAGCGTTTTTGTTGCGGAGTGAGATTGCCATCATTTTTGAAAGGTGATATCAGCCAATTTCTTAATGGATATGCATTTTCTGCAAACAGATGTTCACCATCGCTGAATAAATCTCCTTAATCAGCTTTCAAAAACGGTTGATAATTTCGTAGTACCCGAGCATCATGTGTACAGCCTGGCCATCCTGTGTAGGCACTTGTAATTAAAAGCTCGTGATCAACAACTATCTGCAACAGAAAATAAAAAGTTATGCTTTGTGGTCAATATTTCTTTTAACCTTTACTACATGTCGAAGATGTACCTTGCAACGTTAACATTACACTACAGACAATTAATTGCCAGAGTATATACAGTTGGCTACTGTGGAACCTCAAATTAATATTATTCAAATAAATGCATCCATCTTCATATAGATGTATAGTTAATTGAATGTAGCATTCCATAGACAGCAAGTAAATTTAAAAGTTACAAGCAGGGGAGATAATTGGTACCTGATGTCAGTAACTGTAAATCAGTAGTATAAATGTAAAATGACTTGACCAAAGAAGTTTGGAAATTTTTGGCATCAACTTCAAAGCTATGAACCCATATTAATGTACCTGCAACTGAAATTATGGGAAGCCTTTCCTGTTAAAATAATCAGTATCGCCTCCAATGGCTGAGGCCAACCTGATATGTGTCCCATAAATAAACCCTACCACACCTGGAAATCCAGAAAGCTAATCAATGTACGCAGATATTGTGTGTCGTCTTAATGGATCTGGCCACCGAATTATCTGTAAAATGAAAATCAATAGGTGGTAGTTACATGTATCTCCAATTGATAAACATTACATTTTGGCAATGAAATATAAGGAAAGCATGTATATTTATGGATTTATCTATAAGAAGGGTTACCGGGTATACACACATGTACAAACTGTTGATTTAATTTACTTTAAACAAAAAGTGTTGGGGTAATTTTACATGTCTCCTGTATTATGGCCTTTCAGAAAATACCAAAGACAAGTTCTTCTGATGCAAACAGTTAACCTCATTTTAGTTTTATAATTATTTGATTCAAACTAATGATATACATCCATACATTTTGGTCATTAGTTCTTTGGAAAATTTGGTGTTGTGTTTATGACTGGAACTATAACCACTGATTTTGATCCTGACAAAACCGGAACTATAATAGTTACTAATAGGTAACCTCATAAGGTAGCCAATCAACCTCAGTTTATTTTTAACGATAAAACCTTGACCTAAATATCATGATGAATGTATAACATATTCGTATCACACAGCCTTTCGACTAACATGCCTAACCTTCACTCTCCATATCTCTCGCTCTCACATTCATTCTACATGTGTATCAAATGAATAACGTTGACAATTATCATCTTAAACAAGAGGCCCATGGGGCCTGTATCGCTCACCTGGTTGGATTTGACCAAATGTCAAAATAATGTTCATGTTCAATTCCTTTTGTTTGTTAACCTCAAACAATGCTATTTATGGTTATAGCGTGGGGATCCCAACTGCTTTAAAGAAATAATGAAGTCCAGACTCTCTGAGTTTACAACATGCATTTATAACTTTATGACTAGTAGTGATTTAAAGGAATTACCTCTATTTCCTATATGGGGCCCCGCCCCTTTTGCCCCTCAGGGGTCAGAGTCACCATTTATGCAAAATCTGTTCCCCTTCCCACAAGAATGTTTCTTACCAAATTGGGTTCAAATCCATTCATAACTTTATGACTAGTAGCGATTTTAAGGAATTACCTCTATTTCCCCATTAGGCCCCGCCCCTTTGGCCCCTAGGGGGTCAGAGTCACCATTTATGCAAAATCTGCTCCCCTTCCCCAAAAGATATTTCTTATTAAATTGGGTTCAAATCCATTCATAACTTTATGACTAGTAGCGATTTAAAGGAATTACCTCTATTTCCCATATGGGGCCCCGCCTCTTTGGCCCCTCGGGGGTCAGAGTCACCATTTATGCAAAATCTGTTCCCCTTCACATAAGAATGTTTCTGACCAATTTGGGTATAAATCCATTCATAACTTTATGACAAGTAGCAATTTGAAGGAATTACCTCTATTTCCCCATTAGGCCCCGCCCGTTTGGCCCCTTGGGGGTCAGAGTCACCATTTATGCAAAATCTATTCCCCATCCCCAAAGGATGTTTCTGACCAAATTGGGTTCAAATCCATTCATAACTTTATAACAAGTAGCGATTTAAAGGAATTACCTCTATTTCCCCATTAGGCCCCGCCCCTTTGGCCCCTCGGGGGTCAGAGTAACCATTTATGCAAAATCTGTTCCCCTTCCCCAAAGGATGTTTCTGACCAAATTGGGTTCAAATCCATTCATAACTTTATGACTAGTAGCGATTTAAAGGAATTGCCTCAATTTCCCCTATTGGGCCCCGCCCCTCAGGCCCCTTGGGGGTCAGAGCCACCATTTATGCAAAATCTGATCCCCTTCTGCCAAGGATGTTTCTGACCAAATTTGGTCAAAATCCAATAAGAACTTTTTGACTAGTAGCGATTTGAAGCAAATGTTGACGGACGGACGCCGGACGCTGCACCATGGCCTAAGCTCACCGGACCTTCGGTCCAGGTGAGCTAAAAATGATACGTACACGACTTTGAAGTTTCCGTACAACTACGTCGCACACTTTTGTCACTATACTATGCACAATTGATTGGGAAATTCCAAATAATAGGGATATCTCTCTCATGGACTCTTGATTTGCAAGATATGACAAAAACACCAAAAGTTGCTGGTTTGCAGAGACTGGATGAAATCCCCCTCTGTATGGTATAGCAAAGTATCATAAACGTGTCTACTCATACGGAAGTGTTCTTGAAAATAATCCCCCCGGTCTCCTCTCATCCCACTCGTCAAAACGTCGCTGTAACCAACAGCTCGGGGTACATTTCGTCTCATGTAAGTTTAACCATACTAACATAAAATTTTGACGTTTCTGTAAGTTTGCTTTGACGCAATTATCGTCATCAGTCAAAATGTCGTTAAATGCTAAAAGCATTCGATGAAGTGTCCTGAAGCCGGCCATTTTGCCAGATCTTTTGCCGGAAGTTTTTCATTCGGGCGAGCTGAACTACTAGACATGCGCTGAATATCCCATCCAAACTAACGATAGTCAGCGCCCGAAGTCGTCCATGGTGTAGACAGAACAATTACGTTAGACAACATGGCCGACAACCAGTCGACGTTTTACAAGTGCTCGCACTGCGATATACTATTCGCCACTTTATCCGCTGCAACGGCACACGTGTGCAAACGTGAAGGTAAGTTTTCTTCCATGTTTAATTGTATGTCAGGTGGTGTAATTAGGACATGTATTAAGGCTTCTTAAAATTGTTTAGTAGACATCCACCAACAATCAAAGCACTACCCCGTCAGTTTGATGAAACAACCATACCAATTAGGATAAAACGAAAATTGGCTTACAATAAGTGTGAGTTCACAGAAAACGTACGCCCTTACAAAGTACTTCAGGCTCTCCACTGGTTATTCAATAACAGTGATCTATATAAATCATCTGGCATTGCAATAGATGCAGAATGGATTTCGAAACTGAACAACTCAGCTGATGAATCTATTCATTCTTTCATGGCAAATCCTTCAAGTGAAAGTGCTGATCAATCAGATGATGGAGGAAATGAATCTGACACATTCAGTAAAATTGATCAAACAGAAAGAGAAATTGGCAATTCAGACACATTGATAGAACCCATTTGTCCTCAATGTGATTCAACATACACATTTGCACCTGGAGAAGGTCAACATCCTTTGAGTTTATATTCTGACAAAAATGCAGAGGAGTTATCTTTTCCTACCATTTTCTGTGGTAAACGTAGAGTTGAAAATTCAGAAAGAGAAGTGAAGGTCCACTATAGTGACATTGTAAAGTGGAAACTCCGTCATGTAGACCGAAGAGCTGCAAACTCTGTTCCAAATATTTTCTTTAAAATGAAGTTTGTGCACAAGAAGCAGCATATCTTACACTCCAACTTCCACTCACCAAATCATCAAGAGATGTTGTTTTATCAACACATCAGAGGCAAGTGAAAGGACATTTCTTCTCAAGCAAAAAGATGTATTGGAAGAACTTTCACCACAATTTGAATCAGACAACGTTGTGAAACGTTACTCAAAACGGCCAAAACAACTTCAAACAATGTGTTTGGCAGGTTATGTCTCGGAACTTGACATCACATATCCAAAGAAAAAATACCAAAATGAGGAAAACAATGATGATGACATAATTATGTCTAATTCTGACAGTGAAGATGAAACCATAACTATTTCAGAAAACTGGACAACATTAAACATGCCAAATGGGATTGTGTTTAAACGTAGAACAAATAGAAAAATAATTCGTTATGTGCGATACAATGCCAAAACTGACCCAGAAAATCACTACAGAGAAAAACTTCTATTATTCCTGCCATGGAGAAAAGAGGATACCGACTTACTTGGGGGATTTAGTACATTCCAAGAACATTATGAGCATGTTAGACACAGTGTTGAGGAAGATGATCAAGCTGGCTCACTGAGTGCCTCTCACAAAGATTATGATATTGGAATTGATATCGGTGTATCACAAACTTTCCCAAATATAGACCAAACACCTAACATATTACCCAACACAGAGTACCTGGAACTCGTACGGAAACTAAATATAAAACAAAAGGATTTTTTCTTGCATGTGTTGCACTGGATCAAAACAAAAGATTGCCCATTGTATGCATTCTTAACAGGTGGTGCTGGTGTAGGAAAATCTGTTGTTATCAAAACATTATACCAAGCACTGAAAAGACATCTTTGTGTTAGAGAAGGCGACAATCCAGAAAACTGCAACGTTCTCTTATGTGCACCAACAGGAAAAGCTGCTCATAACATAAATGGTACAACAATACACACTGCATTTAAAATCTTTCCAAACCGTGGTTATCAGAGCTACCATGTTGATTCCGACACACTGAATTCACTCAGGGTCAAATACAAAGATTTGTCTATTGTCATCATAGATGAAGTTTCAATGGTTGGAAACAAAATGTTCTCACTGATTAATGAATGTTTGCAGAGAATCAAGGGTAATCAAAAACAGTTGTTTGGAGGAGTTAGTGTCATTCTTATTGGTGACCTTTATCAGTTGAAACCTGTGATGGACCACTGGATATTTCAAGATCTACAACAACAATTGGGTTCACTTGCAACAAACATATGGAAAGCATTGTTTACAGTACACGAACTGAATGACATCATGCGTCAGAAAGATGGCAGAGACTTTGCTGAACTTCTGAACAGAATGCGTTGTATGGTAAATGGCAGGCTATCTGAATCTGATCTTTCCACTTTGATGTCACGAGTTGTCAAACCAACAGATGTAAATTATCCAAAAGAGGCCCCACATCTGTTCACAACAAACAAACAAGTAGACAATTTCAATGATAATATATTTGAACAAACAGAAAACACCAAAGTCAGAATACCATCACTTGATACAGCTGTTGGTGACATTCCTACAAATGTAAAAGAGAGGCTTGTAAGAGCACTTCCAAATGAAATCAGCAAGACAGGCGGATTACTCAATGTTGCTCCCATTGCTGTTGGTATGGCGTATGAAATTACTGTCAATTTAAACATTGAAGATGGGCTTGTCAATGGTGCATGCTGTCATGTAAAATACATAGAATACAAGCAATCAAACACAGACAGACCCAGCATTGTATGGGTACAATTTGAGGATGATACAACTGGAAATGAAGCTAGGTCAACATATAAACATTTACGTTCACACCACATTTTGCCCACCTGGACTCCCATATTTGATACACAGCGCACATTTTTGTACAACAGAAAATCCTTGATCAGGATACAGTTTCCTCTCAGACCAGCAGCAGCTAAAACCATACATAAATCACAAGGATGCACTTTAAACTTTAAAGTTGTAGTGGACATGACTTCCACTAGAAAACAGCCACATATGCACTATGTAGCAATGCGTCGTGTAAGAAATCTGTCAGACTTGCACATTATAAATCTCAATGAACAAAAAATTTCTGTTGACACTGCAGTTAAAGATGAAATGCTGCGGATGTACACGGAGGCTCCATTACAGTTGTGCTACATACCACCTTACACTCTCTCCTCTAACAAACTCAAAGTTGCTTCCCTCAATGTAAGATCTTTACCATTGCATATCAAAGATATCAGACATGATTTCAATATTATAGCAGCTGATGTGTTGGCTTTTGCAGAAACAAAACTGAAAGCAAGTAATTCAAATGACAGCTTGAAGCTTGAAGGTTTTTGTATTGAGAGAAATGACCAACAAAACACTCGGACTCCACATCATGGACAAGCAATTTATTTTGGCAAAAACATTCAATTTGCAAAAAAATATATCTTCACTTCATTTGATTTTGAGTGCATGATTGCCAATGTCAGCAAGGAAAACAAGAAAATTCAAGTTGCCATTATTTACAAATCACCAAAATGCTCGTATTTAAATCTAAAAGCACAAATTCTACACCATATAAAATCTGTGATAAACACTGATGAACCTTTTGTGATTTTAGGGGATTTTAATGTTGATACCTCAGACAACGAAACAGTTCTACACTGGATGGAGTCAGAATTCAATTGCAGACAGGTTGTATCATGTATCACAACTGACCTTGGTTCTAAACTTCACCTAATTTTTACGAATGAACAAAATTGTATATCAAGCACTGTAGAATGTTGCTGGTCAGATCACAAACTTGCTTATTCTGCTTTTTAAACATCACTTTATAGCATCCAAGTCGAAACCGGAATGAACAAAAATATTTTCTGGGGGGAATGCAGTTCTTCCGGCCCTCCACTTTTCTTTTTAATTGCTTTTTAGGTCATCTGACCCAAAGGGTCAGGATGACCTATAGTCATCGTGTTTCGTCCGTCGTCGTCCGCCGTGCGCCCGTCCGCCGTGCGCCGTCCGTAAACTTTTTCTTTCAAAACGCTACTCCTCCTTAACGCTTGGGTGGATTACTTCCAAATTTGGTTTGAAGCATCATTGGGGGAGGGCAATCATATTTTATATAAATGAGGCTGGTCTGACCCCTGGGGCCAGAAGGGCGGGGCGCCAAAAAGGGAACTTAGGTGAATATTGCTATAAAATCCTACTCCTCCTTTACCCTTGGGCGGATTACAACTAAATTTGGTGTGAAACATCATTGGGGGAGGGCGGTCATATTTTATATAAATGAAGTTGGTGTGACCCCTGGGGCCTGAGGGGCGGGGCCCCAAAAGGGGAACTTTGATGAAATTTTGCTATAAAATCCTACTCCTCCTTAACCCTTTGGTGGATTTCAACCAGATATTGTGTGAAACATCATTTGGGGAGGGTGATCATATTTTATATAAATGAGGCTGATGTGACCCCTAGGGCCTGAGGGGCGGGGCCCCAAATGGGGAACTTTGATGAAATTTTGCTTTAAAATCCTACTCCTCCTTAACCCTTTAGTGGATTTCAACCAGATATGTTGTGAAACATCATTTGGGGAGGGCGGTCATATATTTTATATAAATGAGGCTAGTGTGACCCCTGGGGCCTGAGGGGCGGGGCCCCAAATGGGGAACTTTGATGAAATTTTGCTATAAAATCCTACTCCTCCTTAACCCTTTAGTGGATTTCAACCAGATATGTTGTGAAACATCATTTGGGGAGGGCGGTCATATTTTATATAAATGAGGCTAGTGTGACCCCTGGGGCCAGAGGTGCGGGGCCCCAAAAGGGCAACTTTGATGAAATTTTGCTTTAAAATACTACTCCTCCAAAACCCAAAAGTAGATTATTACAAAATTTGGTGTGGAACATCGTTAGAGGAGGACAATCATATTTTATATAGATGAGGCCCCTCTGACCCCTGGGGCCAGAGGGGCCGGGCCCCAAATAGGGAACTTTGGTGGATATTTGCTATAAAATCCTACTCCTCCTTTACCCTTTGGTGGATTACAACTAAATTTGGTGTGAAACATTATTGGGGGAGGGTGGTCATATTTTATATAAATGAGGCTGGTGTGAGCCCTGGGGCCAGAGTGACGGGCCCAAAAAAGGGAACTTTGATGAAATTTTGCTATAAAATCCTACTCGTCCTTAACCCTTTGGTGGATTTCAACCAGATATTGTGTGAAACATCATTGGGGGAGGGTGGTCATATTTTATATAAATGAGGCTGGTGTGGCCCCTGGGGCCAGAGGGGCGGGCCCCAAAAGGGGAACTTTGATGAAATTTTGCTTTAAAATACTACTCCTCCTAACCCCCATAGTGAATTATTACCAAATTTGGTGTGAAACATCATTGGCGGAGGACAATCATATTTTATATAAATGAGGCTGGTTTGACCCCTAGGGCCAGAGGGGCGGGGCCCCAAAAGGTGAACTTTGGTGAATTTTTGCTATAAATCCTACTTCTCTCTAACCCTTGGGTGGATTAATACGAAATATGGTGTAAAACATCCTTTGGGAAGGGTGGTCATATTTCATATAAACGAGGCTAGTGTGACCCCTGGGGCCTGAGGGGCAGGGCCCCAAAAGGGTGGTGAATATTTGCTGTTAAATCCTAATCCTCCCTAACCTTTTGGTGGATTACAACCTAATTTGATGTGAAACATAAGGTGACGGCAATCATATTTTTTAATGAGACAGGTTTGACCCTTGGGGAAAAAAAGATGGGGCAAAAGGAGCGCTTAGGTTAAACATTTCTTAAAAATGCAATTCCTCCTTAATGCCTTAATTGATTACAACCATATTTAGTATGAAACATCATTGGGGAAAGGCAATCCTAATTGATATAAATGAGTCTTTTCTGACCCATTGGGACAGAGGGGCATGCCCCAAAAATGGGAACTTGGCTAAAATTTTGCTTTATGATGCTGCTCTTCCTGGACAAGCTAAATGGATAAAAACCAAATTTGATCCAAAACATAACTGGCTGCGATAAATAATTTATGGTACATTTAATAATGCTGGATTGAGGGGTGTGTCCCTGCTGTAAGTGTAAGTGTTTGTCAGATGACCGTTAAGGCCCATGGGCCTCTTGTTGTTTTTAGGTCTCCTGAGACGAAGTCTTAAGTGACCTATTCTAATCGCCTTTTGTCCGTCGTCGTTCGTCATCCTTCATACGTTTTTGACTTCTTCTCCAAAACCCCTAAGCCAGATTCAAGGAAATTTGGCAGGAAGCTTCTATGGATAAGGGTCAACCAAATTTGTGAATTATATGGTCCCCATCCCCCCAAGGGCCTGAGGGGCAGGGCTAAAAGGGTCAAATTGACTGAAATTTCAAAAAACTTCTTCTCTACTCTCAGATATGATGGAATCAAGCACTCTTCATAAATGGAAGTCTTAAGGTGCTTTACCAAAATTGTGAATTTCATTACCCAGAGGTCTCAAGTTTGCCCCTTGAGTGGGGGGTAAACTTTACTATAGTTTATATAGGGAAATCACATTTTTGACTTTTATTTGTTGGATTTATAATGGAATTCAATCTAATTTGGTCAACATTATCGGTATGGGTTGATGGGTTGACAGATTAATGGTATGCACATGTTGGCCCTGACAAACCCCCAGGGGCTGATGGACGCGGCTAAAAAGGATAAAATTGACTGAAATTTCGAAAATCTTCTTCTCTACAATCAGATATGATGGAATCAAAGGTCTTACGTTGCTTTACCAAAATTGTGAATTTCATGACCAAAGGGTCTCATTTGTGCCCCTGGAATGGGGGAAACTTTACTATAGTTTATATAGGGAAATCATATTTTTAACTATAATTTCTTTGATTAGTATTGGAATTAATTCTAACTTGGTTAACATTATCAGCTTGTGATGGCAGTTGATGGTATGCACATGTTGGCCCTGACTGACCCCCAGGGGCTGATGGGCGGGGCTAAAAGAGTCATTTAAATTAACTGAAATATTTCAAATCTCAGGTGACCGTTAACACCCATGGGCCTCTTGTTCCTTTTATTCTGTTTGAATGTGTGAATCAGTACAGGGAGGGGGTGGGGTTTTGATCACAGGGGTTGACACTGACAGTATTACATAGCAGCTCATGGCTGCGATGCTGCTAAAATTTTCAGACATATGTATGCACATTAGATTTATTCTCTTAGCTTTCTCCATTTGTGTCACTAATTCTTGGATCTAATATCTCTATAATATGGATTTGCTATGATTCAGTTTTCTGCAATTCCAACAATACAGGACCCCCCCCACCCACCTTATAACGCAGCTTTGTGACTTCACTTCGATGTTTAAAGCACATACTGTGCTAAACTGCTAGCAGCTGAGTGATACACCAACCCAAAATACTGTTAGTGTGAACCCCTTAAATGGAGTTGTATAAGAAAAAATAGTGAGTTCTATGCTAAGAATTAAAACAAAATATTTACAGTAGAGGGTCCTGTCAGCAATGTCATAACAAAAATCTTCTGTATGTATTTATAAATATAAATGTAAAATGTACATTTTGATCTAAATATTATATATAGACTTTCAACAACTATCTCCAAATAGTTTTGAAAATTGAATGATGATCATTGTGTCATACTTGTTAACATATCTTGTACTATTTTTCAAAAACGATTACAAAACTTTTTGTCATTAAGATAATGAGTTACAATGACAAACTATGATTTGTATAACTATGATTTGTACATATATCTGATGTCACATTGCCTTCATTTGACTTCTATTATTTTTCTTTGATCTTAATTACAGTACCTATATAATATATCATGGTAAGAATAGAATTACAAATATTTCAAACATTTATTACCACAATACTGTACCATGGAAAGGATGTTTGACCAAAGTCTTCAATCCACTATGGACATTGATTACCACTATACTGTACCATGGAAAGGATGTTTGACCAAAGTCTTCCATCCACTATGAACATTGATTATCACTATACTGTACCATGGAAAGGATGTTTGACCAAAGTCAGCCATCCGCTATAAACATTGATTGTACCACTATACTGTACCATGGAAAGGATGTTTGACCAAAGTCTTCCATCCACTATGAACATTGATTACCACAATACTGTACCATGGAAAGGATGTTTGACCAAAATCTTCCATCCACTATGAACATCGATTACCACTATACTGTACCATGGAAAGGATGTTTAACTAAAGTCTTCCATCCACTATGAACATTGATTACCACAATACTGTACTATGGAAAGGATGTTTGACCAAAGTCTTCCATCCACTATGAACATTGATTTTACCACTATACTGTACCATGGAAAGGATGTTTGACCAAAGTCTTCCATCCACTGTGAACATTGATTGTACCACTATACTGTACCATGGAAAGGATGTTTGACCAAAGTCTTCCATCCACTATGAACATTGATTACCACTATACTGTACCATGGAAAGGATGTTTGACCAAAGTCTTCCATCCACTATGAACATTGATAACCGCTATACTGTACCATGAAAAGGATGTTTGACCAAAGTCTTGCATCCACTGTGAACATTTATTACCACTATACTGTACCATGGAAAGGATGTTTAACGAGTTTTCCATCCACTGTGAACATTGATTACCACTATACTGTACCATGGAAAGGATGTTTAACTAAAGTATTCCATCAACTGTGAACATTGATTATCACTATACTGTACCACGGAAAGGATGTTTGATCAAAGTCTTCCATCCACTATGAACATTGATTATCACTATACTGTACCATGGAAAGGATGTTTGACCAAAGCCTTCCATCCACTATATTGGACGCTGGGAAAACAATTGATACTCATATACTCACTTAATCAATATTCATAAGATCATTCACTATCATGACGTTGATATTGAACTTTTGAATCACTTATGAATATGCAAACTATTGTAATAATTTTTTAATCACTTTTTTCATAAAAATGTGACATCATTAAAAAAAAATATCTTAATATCGAAGGCATCAAATGACTCTATGATAATTACTTTACCAGTGTTGATATAATTGTATTTACCTTTCACAATTCTTTGTTGACTATTGAAATATATAGAGGATATCTAACAGTGTCTTCAGTAATACGAAATATATTTCACGAGAGGGGCTAATATTTTGATATTTTTCACGACTGCACACTAGTGAAAAATATCAAAATATTAGCCCAACTCGTGAAATATATCTGGTATTACTGAAGACACTGTTATATATTCTGTTTATTACATTTTTTATCTACGAAAAACCTACCCCGTATGCTAACTAGGCCTACAGCGAAAGTTTGCATACAAAAAAGTAGTTCCCCCTGTCCAGGTGCTGACATATATGTTGGGCTTTCTGATTAGTCAATTATTTTGGTATTTTCTAATCATTAATTTGATTTGTCAAATCAGCAAAAGTGATATTTTTCACTAAATATATTTTGCACGAGTGAAAAATATCACTTCTATAGAATGAATAATTTTTGATATTTCACTGGTAAAAATGTGATAATGTTATGTATACATGTTGTTTCTACTTTCATATCATGTAATAAAGAAATATGTAAGTTATACTAATATATACCATAATCCCGCCATTGCATGCATTGATTAGTATAAATCCAAAAAAATATAGCCTTTAGTAATAATAAATTGGAGAGCATCACTGGCTTGTCTGTAAAGAAAGGGTAAAAATCCCTCCATAAAAACATAATTCATTCAAAACAGCATATTCAGATATAGTAGTATATGCAAGTAATGTACATATGTAAACTTAACAGGATATTATTGCTGTAGTCCATATCTCAGGTAGTTAATAATTCCTCTATTTATAGATTAATATGAAAATATCTATTTTCCTTTACACAAAAATAAAATTGTATCTACAAACTTGGTAGCCCTTCACCCCAGCATGCTACAGGCCCAATATTAAGTTCCTGGGCCTCTTGGTTATTGAGAAGTCGTTTGAAGATTATAGCCTATTTGACCAATGCAACCTTGAATGAAGGTCAATGTCATTAATTTGAACAAACTTGGTAGCCCTTCATCCATGCATGCTACAGGCCCAATATCAAGTCCCTGGGCCTCTTGGTTATTGAGAAAAAAGTTGTTTAAATGAAAAAGTTGACGCCGGACGGACGACGGACGCCGCACCTAGGCATAAGCTCACTTGCCCATCGGGCAGGTGAGCTAAAAATTGCTGGGTCATTCTTGTTCAAAATAAGGCCAGCGACCTCTGAAGGAGTCTACAATATTTTAACAGAGACCTTGTTCTTAATTTTTCACAGGTCAATACTACGGGTAACACAGATAATCTTGATCTATGAAAACATTTCCCTCCCTCCAATAATCGCTCAAAATGATTGGTTTCCCCGACTCATATAAAATCAGAATAGGCCCTGTTGCCTCCCTCATTTTATTTCTTTTCTTTTTTTTCTTTCTTCTTTTTCTTTTTAAATATTGTCTCACAATAAGTACTGTACAATGGCTAACGGGTCTATCACGGACACACAGCTTGTGAATGTCATCAGTGAATATGGAAACATGGAAGATTCGACAGCATCGGAATCATTCCCATTCAGTAAATTATTTGAGTAAGTATATACTTTGGTTTGGTTTGGTTTATTTTGTTTAACGTCCTACCAACAGCTAAGGTCATTTAAGGACGGCCTCCCGTGCGTGCGAAATGTGAGTTGAACAAATTAAAAAATATTGGACTAGAGCTGACATATTAGTGTCAATTCATGTGTCTACCAAGTTACTAATGTAACTAAAATATACACACAAAGAATTAAAACCAATGAAAAACCTTACCTTGATTTTAGTCTTCTTTTGATGGAAAGCTGTGTGAGAGTTATCTTCAACACAACACAAAACGATCCACACAAATAATGGAGATTCTTCTGTGACAAAGTCCTGATTATATTATTACAAGATCTAATGGAAATTTATTGAACAGCTCTTATGAGATTCTGTTTAAAAGTTGTACCATATTTATATATATAACTAGATTCACATCGTCATAGCAAACACAACATAACAACATACAATTGGTCAACAGCTTTGTTATTATTTTTAAATTCTACATTGACTGGTCAATGGATTCGTTTGAATTCTAGTATAATGCAAGCTTTTTATTTTTATTCGCCAACAGCTTTATTATTATTTTTGAATTCTACAATGATTGGTCAACGGATTTTTTTTTTTGAATTCTCACTTGTTGTGAAACCCGAGTTGGACACTAAATAGGATACTGACCTCTGAACCCATTCACACACTTGTTGTGACATTTGAGTTGGGGTACTAGATAACTGCTTCCCCCAGTGACCGAGTTCTTTGATCAAGGTCAAGGTCACTATGTCATGGTCACTAGGTCAATGGGTCAAAGGTCATACCTCGTTATGTTCATACACGCTGCTTACAACCTCTGAGTACCCCTCCCCGAAAAATCATTATGACTTTGTTTAACACCGATTAGAAATGATAATGAAGAGATTAACAGCTTTGGTGTTCCTTGCGCTAATTAGTGAAGTTACGGGTGGTAATTGTCGTAAAACAGGTGAACTTGTTCGTTGCAGCTCATTCGATGCAAATGCTCTCCAGTATGGCGGGAAAGTACTACACTTGAGTGTTAGTAAATGGGAGAAAAGACTAACTAACATCAAAATGGAACGTCTACAGATAGATCAGACAACGATGGATTGTGATGATTTTATATTCAGAGAAGAGATGGAGATAATCCGGAATGGGAAAAGATGTGAGGTAAGTCAAATACCATACCCAAAGAATTTTAAATATTTATTTAAAATTTAGTAATACATCATATCAATGTCATTTACTCATTTCATTATATACTTTTTTTTCAAAAACTATCAGTGAACCCGTACAATACATGTATATAACGTTGAAATAGTTGTATTAGTTATGGCTTAAAAGTTCTTATTTTGTTACACAGAATCCTCCTGCATATTCAACTGAGCGTCAGACCTCCACTTTCGTCAACGACACTGATTATGAGCTTTACGGAAATTGGAGTAGCTACCATAGGTAAAATATTTGCATTTTATTGTGTTACTGACGATAGCATGATGTTTTAACAACAAATATATAAATTACGTATTTACAGACTACTTGAATTACATTAAAATCAAGCTAGCTAAATATTTATTTCATATATTAGTCCATAACTCAAACAATTTTTTAAATAGAGGAAAATATTGTTCTTTCAGTGAAACCTTGGATGTATGCATGCATCTCTATGGTGATCGTTATTGTGCTATTACTAGTTGTCTACTGTATTCTGCGCCGTCGCCGAAAGAGAAATGAACACACTTTACCAACTGCACTAAATATGGAGGTGATGGATGGGGATTATATCTGTGAATTATAACAAATTAAACTGGACTAAAGGAATCTTTTTATCCTTTACAGTGGTACTGATGATGCTAGTAATAGTGTTTCCGCTGCGAGAAGAATTACAGCTGGTGATCCAGCCAAGACGTGATGGTATTCGACAAGCCCCTGTGTTCCAGCCAAGACGTGATGGTATTCGACAAGCCCCTGTGTTCCAGCCAAGACGTTCACAGCGTAACGGGAGAAGACCTATGCGCTACGGATATAAGTGACAATGAATATGGACGCTACCGCTACAGTTACAGCTATATAGACTGTGAAATGGTGTTAAGAAAAAGAGAAATAAATCATTTAAACTTTTGTTTTGTCTTTTATTAGGTCACCTGAGACAAAGTCTCAAGTGACCTATTCTAATCCTCTTTTGTCCGTCGTCGTGCGTCGTCCGTCGTGCGTCCGTAAACAATTTACATTTTCGACTTCTTCTCCAAAACCCCTAAACCAAATTCAATGAAATTTGGCAGGAAGCTTCTATGGCTAAAGGTCAACCAAAATTGTAAATTATATGGTCCCCACCCCCCAGGGGCCTCAGGGGCGGGGCTAAAAAGGGTCAAATTGACTAAAACTTTAAAAATCTTCTTCTCTACTCTCAGATATGGTGGAATCAAACACTCTTCATAGATGGAAGGGTCTTAAGGTGCTTTACCAAAATTGTAAATTTCATGACCCAGGGGTCTCACGTTTGCCCCTGGGGAGGGGGTAAACTTTACTATAGTTTATATAGGGAAATCACATTTTTGACTTTTATTTGTTTTATTTCTATTGGAATTCATTCTAATTTGGTTAACATTATCAGCATGGGATGACAGTTTGATGGCATGCACATGTTGGCCCTGACTGACCCCCAGGGGCTGATGGGCGGGGCTAAAAAGGGCCAAATTGACTGAAATTTCAAAAATCTTCTTCTCAAGACCGAAATAAGTTGGAATCAAATACTCTTTATAGTTTGAAGGGTCTTAAGATGCTTTACTAAAATTGTGAATTTCATGACCCCGGGGTCTCAAGTTTGCCCCTGGGGAAGGGGTAAACTTTACTATAGTTTATATAGGGAAATCACATTTTTGACTATAATTTATTTGATTTCTATTGGAATTCATTCTAATTTGGTTAACATTATCAGCTTGGGATGGCAGTTTGAGGGTATGCACATGTTGGCCCTGATTGACCCGGAGGGGCTGATGGGCGGGGCTAAATATGGTCAAATTGGCTGAAATTTCAAAAATCTTTTTCTAAAGACCGAAATAAGGTAGAATCAAATACTCTTCATAGTTGGAAGGGTCTTAAAGTGCTCTACTAAAATTTATTAATTTAATGACCTGGGGGTCATAAGTTTGCCCCTGGGGAGGTGTTAAATTTTACTTTAGTTTATATAGGGAAATTACATTTTTGACTGATTTGTTTGATTTCTATTGGAATTCATTCTAACTTGGTTAACATTTTTAGCATGGGATGAAAGTTTGATAATATGCATATGTTGGCCCTGACTGACCCCTGAGGGCTGATGGGCGGGGCCAAAAAGGGTAAATTAAATTAACTGAAATATTTCAAATCTCAGGTGACCGTTAAGGCCCATGGGCCTCTTGTTGTTTTTATATTGGAAAAATAAAAAGTTTTTATATTGAAACAAGAGGCCCATGGGGCCTGTATCGCTCACCTGGTTGGATTTGACCAAATGTCAAAATAATGTTCATGTTCAATTCCTTTTGTTTGTTAACCTCAAACAATGCTATTTATGGTTATAGCGTGGGGATCCCAACTGCTTTAAAGAAATAATGAAGTCCAGACTCTCTGTGTTTACAACATGCATTTATAACTTTATGACTAGTAGCGATTTTAAGGAATTACCTCTATTTCCCCATTAGGCGCCGCCCCTTTGGCCCCTTGGGGGTCAGAGTAACCATTTATGCAAAATCTGTTCCCCTTCCCCAAAGAATGTTTCTTACTAAATTGGGTTCAAATCCATTCATAAATTTATGACTAGTAGCGATTTAAAGGAATTACCTCTATTTCCCATATGGGGCCCCGCCCCTTTGGCCCCTTGGGGGTCAGAGTAACCATTTATGCAAAATCTGTTCCCCTTCCCCAAAGAATGTTTCTTACTAAATTGGGTTCAAATCCATTCATAAATTTATGACTAGTAGCGATTTAAAGGAATTACCTCTATTTCCCATATGGGTCCCGCCTCTTTGGCCCCTTGGGGGTCAGAGTCACCATTTATGCAAAACCTGTTCCCCTTCACATAAGAATGTTTCTGACCAAATTGGGTTCAAATCCATTCATACCTTTATGACTAGTAGCGATTTGAAGGAATTACCTCTATTTCCCCATTAGGCCCCGCCCCTTTGGCCCCTTAGGGGTCAGAGTCACCATTTATGCAAAATCTGTTCCCCTTCCCCAAAGGATGTTTTACCAAATTGGGTTCAAATCCATTCATAACTTTATGACTAGTAGCGATTTAAAGGAATTGCCTCAATTTCCCCTATTGGGCCCCGCCCCTTTGGCCCCTTGGGGGTCAGAGTCACCATTTATGCAAAATCTGTTCCCCTTCCCTAAAGGATGTTTCAGACCAAATTGGGTTCAAATCCATTCATAACGTTATAACTAGTAGCGATTTAAAGGAATTGCCTCAATTTCCCCTATTGGGCCCCGCCCCTCAGGCCCTTTGGGGGTCAGAGTCACCATTTATGCAAAATCTGATCCCCTTCTGCCAAGGATGTTTCTGACTAAATTTGGTCAAAATCCAATAAGAACTTTTTGACTAGTAGCGATTTGAAGCAAATGTTGACGGACGGACGACGGACGCTGCACCATGGCATGACCTTCGGTCCAGGTGAGCTAAAAATAAAAACAGTTTTCATATTCTCAAACATCAGAAGCTCAGAACAATGTACATTGAATTATTAATTCTATACGTAATATATGAAAATATTATTTGGGCAAGACTATGTTTTGAATTTGAAAACTGGTTTCCATCTCGTTTAGAGAAGTCACAGAATAACACGTTGAAAAGCACCATGTGAAAATACCGACCGGCATAATAGTTTCACAGTAAAGATTGAACAGCAAGGCGCTAATGGAATATCACCCAGGGGTTACCTATAGGTGACAAGGGATAAAAAAATCTTGGTATATTTATGAACAATAGAGTAAACACGCATACGCATGTAATTTGTTTTGATTTGAACAAGAGGTGTTAAAGATAAACATAGCACGTCTAGCAAATTCAACTGTTTTCATGGTGATAATAGAAGTTTCAGATTTACGTCAACCTTGTTTGTATATGACTAATATCCCATTAATGAACACATACACCTGGGAGAAGTGAATTCATTACGCACACCCAGTACTATCATTCTTACTCCGATCTTCATCGAGTACAGACCTCTAGAAAATCTTCGACTATGTCTAGTATAGAGGAAATCACTATACGTTATGCTAACCCCCGTTTTAGCAATTTGGATGAACTAAGGAAGTGGGCTGATGATCTAGGAATCATTCACTTTCCTGCTATTATTAATCGCATTAGCGATTTACAGGCATTGGAAGGAGATCCAATGGATATTCAATCCGTTGACCAGACTATCTACACAAGTCTGCTGGAGATTGACGACCCTGAGGAAGTGAAAGAAAGGGCCAAGTTTAACAATCTTGGTAGCCATGAAATGGCTGCGAAAAGAATCCGTGAGTTGTGCGAACATTGCTGTGAACATTGTACAAGTGTGTTTACCAGGAAAAGCTCTCTGGCCAGACACATGGAAAGTGTGCATGCAAGGAAAGCATTTGAGTGCCACAAATGTGAGAAGAAATTCTCATCGAACTTTAACAGAGTTCGACAGCAAAAGATGTGTACCGAGAAAACTTTAATACTACGCAGCTTCAATTGTAGCGTGTGTAATGCCAGCCTACCCACTCTGGCGGAATTAAAGAAACATTCTGTGTTTCACATTCAAGAACACAACAGAGAATTTGAGCCTATGCCGGGACCATCTCGTGAGCCAATGCCGGGACCATCACATGAGTCATTTCCCTACATTCTCTCTCCATGCCCTTTATCGGATAGCGAATCTGACGATGAAACCACTGCGATATCTGCACCAATGTCATCAAAAAAAATATACTTGTAGAACGTGTGGAGATTCATTTGATAGCAGGAAATCGCTGTATATTCTTCACATGAAACACAAACAGGAGGGTGCGGGACTTAAACTTCAGGATAAGCCATTTTCGGATGAGAATGCTCCATGGCAAACATCGAACGGTTTAAATGAAGAATTACGAGCTGTATTTGATGTGAACTCTCCACTGATCCTATAGGAAAACACTTCGGGGTTTGGTTTGGTTTGGTTTATTTTATTTAACGTCCTATTAACAGCTAAGGTACACTTCGGGGAATGTCACTACAACATACCCTTAGCCCCCGACTTCCAACACGGAAAGATAACTTTAGGCGATTGATCAAATATACAACGAGGAAGAGCAAGCTTTTAGGATAAACTTCTCCTTTGGTATCATACTCCGACACAGTGAAACTTGAGAATAAAGATATTTCCGACCGTATACAAATGAGACACTATTTGATCAACCTTTACTTGTTAATAAAAGGAGACATCAACCAAAAACTGCGTCTTCGTTTAGAAACCATGGACATCCTTACCCATATGCTTCGACAACGGGAAAATACAAAATGGCTTCCTGTTTTTATTAGTCACGTTCACATATACATCTTTCGGACAAATTTTCCTCTGGACAAACAACTCTTCCCACATAGTTGCGCTTACAAAGCAAACGAACGGGAAACCATACAATGACAATCTATGTCGGTTTAGGTGTTTGGCGACCCATCGGAAACTACGGAAAATGGAATCAACCGTGCGCCAATACTACCAGAAGTGGGGGCGCTAGGAATTACACCGGAGTTAATTTAGCTGATGTGTGAAAATTTGAAAGGTGTTTTAAAATTGGATTTAACATTTTTAAAATATCGGAAGATCAAACAGTGGTACAGGAGCAGTGGACGATTTTCGGACACCATGAATTTAAATTGATACCAAAACCACCTTTCTTTCATTTCAAACATTCGGGCTTATTCAAAAAAGTTTCAGTGTGAAACCTGTTGGAATCTATTCACAACATCTTTTAAGTGCTTACGGCATCAGTGGAACTGTTCAAAAATAACAAATTCCGAACTTCCTGGCGGGTACTACAAGCTTCACTCTTTGATAGCTTAGAAGAGTACGATAATGTTGTACCTACAGAAAAACGGGTTTTCCCATGGTTTATTGTATACGATTTTGAAGCCATGCTTCATTCATATTCAACAAATCATGACTCCGGTAAACTATCATGGACAAAGGAACATACGCCGGTTTCCACGAGTGTGGCCTCAAATGTCGTTGATTATGAAGAGCCAAAGTGTTTCGTCGATTTTGGTTTGGTTTGGTTTATTTTGTTTAACGTCCTATTAACAGCTAAGGTCATTTAAGGACGGCCTCCCTTGCGTGTGGTGAGTGCGTATGTGTGTTTTGGGAGGCTGCGGTATGTTCGTGTTAAGTCTCCTTGTGATAGGCCGAAACTTTTACCGATTTATAGTGCTACCTCACTGAAGCATACTGCCGAAGACACCCAGCAGCACACCCCACCCAGGTCACATGATACGGACAACGGGCGAACCAGTCGTCCCACTCCCAAAATGCTGATCGCTAAGCAGGAGTAGCAACTACCATTTTTAAAGACTCTGGTATGTCTCGGCTAGGGGACAGAACGCAAAGCCTTCCTCACAGGGGCGAACGCTCAACTAAAGGCCAAAAGTGAGGTATTGTCAAGGGAGACATTAGGAAGAACAAAGTTGTTCAGAAAGAAGAGAAAAGATAAGATCCCAAATTTAGTCGCCTCTTACGATCATGCAATGGGGGCAGCAGGTACAATTATCAGCACTGGAAACTGGACGGATGTCATTGATACATTGAAAACGAAAATAAGCTCATGCACAGAAAAGGAATACACCATGAAAAATAAATACAGCAATTTACTGGAAAAAAACTCGACTATTGTAGCCAAATACCGCTGCTCGGTTTTAATTCATCAAGGTATGATTTAAATCTTATAAAACGTGTCATCTCAAAACATTTAGCACTACACGATAAAAATCAAAAACCATTCACTGTGAAGAAATGCAACTCATACAGCTGCATCAGTACGAAAATTTAAGTTCTTGGACATATCCTGTTATCTAGCGCCCGGAACATCCTATTCTCAATATTTTCGAGCATACGGAATCACGGAGCAAAACGGTTTCTTCCCATACGATTGGTTTGACTGCATAGAAAAACTGGCTTCCGAATCTCCACCATCCCATGAGCAGTTCTATAATACATTAAAGAAAAACAACATCACACCAGAGGAGTATGGATTCTGCCAAAGAGTATGGAACCATGGAAAAATGAAAACATTCAAAGATTTTCTGGTGTGGTACAACAATCTGGACGTTGGACCATTTGTTTCGGCAGTAACTCAGCTTCAAAAGTTCTATTTCGAAAAAGGAATTTACATTTTTTTTAAATATAATGTCCGTACCCGGAATCGCTAAACATATGTTTTTAAATGCCGGAGCGACTACAGGAGCGACATTTTCACTATTCCACAAGCAAGATGAAGATCTTTTCCATACCGTTAGGAATAACACTGTTGGCGTGCCATCCATCATATTCAATTGTCACAGCAATGTCGGAGAGAGCTTCATTAGAAGTAATCCCAGCAAGCCTTGTGTATTGTGCTTAACAGACGATGATAAACAATTCCCGTCAGGTTGTAAACCTTTATTGTGTTTCAACCTAAAACAAACAATCAACTATAATAATTCGTGCAACCTAGCCGGGCGCTCATAGGCGGTACAGAATCAAAACATAAACGCATTTAGTATCACGACAACAATAACCAAAAATTGTAAAATTGCTTCATTTCAACATCTCAGAATAGGAATTAACCTGCAGTTCAGTACATTGTCACATAATCACCAAATGTACAAACACTCACGCATTGACGGGTCCATTTTCCACAATGTCCGATAGATGTTGTAGGCCGTGTCGCGTCTTCCATGTTACATTAACCGGTTTCACTAAATGCCAACCTGGCAGAGTCATACCACAAGGCAGCGACAAGTTATGAGAAGAATAAACTGGTTATTTACAATACACCTTGTAAATGAATTGTTGGATATGACGCAAATGCCTTGTATTTGTTGGCCATCGGACAAAAAATGCCTATTGGACCGTATGTAAGGCGCAAAAAGGAAAGTGGTTTTCGCCCAGAGGTACGTGAAAAATATGTCCTCTTTTTATTGGATGGATTGGTTGAGTAGAGAACATAAAATAAAAATTCTGCATAAATTAAACAATAAAAACGAAAAACGGATCTGACCATTTCCAGTTGACGGATATTGCGCTGAAAAATATCATATTTCAATTCCATGGGTGCTATTTCCACGGACATTGCAACTGCCCTTTAACAAAATATATATAAAGTGAAAACTAGCATGCTCAACGTGAAATGAAGTTTAAACAAGAGGCCCATGGGGCCTGTATCGCTCACCTGGTTGGATTAGACCAAATGTTGAAATAATGTTCATATTCAAATTGTTTTATTTGTAAAATTCTAACAATGCTATATATGGTTATAGTGTGGGAATCCCAACTGCTTTAAAGATTAATGAAGTCCAGACTCTCTAAGGTCTGAAAGACCTCAAGAATTGTTTATAGAACATGCATTCATCACTTTATGACTAGTAGCGATTTAAAGGAATAACCTCTATTGGGCCCGCCCCTCTGGCCATTCGGGGGTCAGAGTCACCATTTATGCAAAATCTGTTCCCCTGTTTCTGACCAAATTGGGTTCAAATCCATTCATAACTTGATGGCTAGTAGCGATTCAAAGGAATTACCTCTATTTCCCCCACTGGGCCCCTCCCTTTTGGCCCCTTTAGGGTCAGAGCCACCATTTATGCAAAATCTGTTCCCCTTCCCCCAAGGATGTTTCTGACCAAATTGGGTTCAAATCCCTTCACAACTTTATGACTAGTAGAGATTTAGAGGAATTACCTCTATTTCCCATATTTGGCAACGCCCCTTTGGGGGTCAGAATCACCATTTATGCAAAATCTGTTCCCCTTTCCCCAAGGATGTTTCTGACCAAATTGGGTTGAAATCCATTCATAACTTTATGACTAGTAGTGATTTAAAGGAATTACCTCTATTACCCTTATTGGGCCCCGCCCCTTTGGCCCCTTGGGGGTCAGAGCCACCTTTTATGCAAAATCTCTTCTCCTTCCCCCAAGGATGTTTCTGACCAAATTGGGTTGAAATTCATTCATAACTTTATGACAAGTAGAGATTTAGAGGAATTACCTCTATTTTCCATATTTGGCCCTGCCCCTTTGGCCCCTCAGGGGTCAGAATCACCATTTATGCAAAATCTGTTCCCCTTCCCCCAAGGATATTTCTGACAAAATTTGGTTCAAATCCATTCATAACTTTATGACTAGTAGTGATTTAAAGGAATTACCTTTATTTCCCCTATTGGGCCCCGCCCCTTTTGCCCCTCGGGGGTCAGAGCCACCATTTATGCAAAATCGTTTCCCCTTCCCCCAAGGATGTTTCTGACCAAGTTGGGTTCAAATCCATTCATAACTTTATGACTAGTAGCGATTTAGAGGAATTACCTCTATTTTCCATATTTGGCCCCGCCCCTTTAGTCCCTTTGGGGTCAGAGCCACCATTTATGCAAAATCTGTTCCCCTTCCCCCAAAGATATCTCTGACCAAATTGGGTTCAAATCCATTCATAACTTTATGACAAGTAGCAATTTAAAGGAATTACCTTAATTTCCCCTATTGGGCCCCGCCCCTTTGGCCCCGCCCCTTTGGCCCCTCGGGGGTCAGAGCCACCATTTATGCAAAATCTTTTCCCCTTCCCCCAAGGATGTTTCTGACCAAATTGGGTTCAAATACATTCATAACTTTATGACTAGTAGAGATTTAAAGGAATTACCTCTATTTCCCATATTTGGCCCCGCTCATTTGGCCCCTTGGGGGTCAGAATCATCATTTATGCAAAATCTGTTCCCCTTCCCCCAAGGATGTTTCTGACCAAATTGGGTTCAAATCCATTCATAACTTTATGACTAGTAGTGACTTAAAGGAATTACCTCTATTACCCCTATTTGACCCCGCCCCTTTGGCCCCTCAGGGGTCAGAGCCACCATTTATGCAAAATCTCTTCCCCTTCCCCCAAGGATGTTTCTGACCAAATTGGGTTGATATCCATTCATAACTTTATGACAAGTAGCGATTTAAAGGAATTACCTTAATTTCCTCTATTGGGCCCCGCCCCTTTGGCCCCTCGGGGGTCAGAGCCACCATTTATGCAAAATCTTTTCCCCTTCCTCCAAGGATGTTTCTGACCAAATTGGGTTCAAATCCATTCATAACTTTATGACAGGTAGAGATTTAGAGGAATTACCTCTATTTCCCATATTTGGCCCCGCCCCTTTGGCCCCTCGGGGGTCAGAATCACCATTTATGCAAAATCTGTTCCCCTTCCCCCAAGGATGTTTCTGACCAAATTGGGTTCAAATCCATTCATAACTTTATGACTAGTAGTGATTTAAAGGAATTACCTCTATTTCCCCTATTGGGCCCCGCCCCTTTGGCCCCTTGGGGGTCAGAGCCACCATTTATGCAAAATCTCTTCCTCTTCCCCCAAGGATGTTTCTGAATAAATTTGGTTCAAATCCATTCATAACTTTATGACTAGTAGTGATTTAAAGGAATTACCTCTATTTCCCCTATTGGACCCCGCCCCTTTGGCCCCTCAGGGGTCAGAGCCACCATTTATGCAAAATCTCTTCCCCTTCCCCCAAGGATGTTTCTGACCAAATTGGGTTGATATCCATTCATAACTTTATGACAAGTAGCGATTTAAAGGAATTACCTTAATTTCCTCTATTGGGCCCCGCCCCTTTGGCCCCTCGGGGGTCAGAGCCACCATTGATGCAAAATCTTTTCCCCTTCCTCCAAGGATGTTTCTGACCAAATTGGGTTCAAATCCATTCATAACTTTATGACAGGTAGAGATTTAGAGGAATTACCTCTATTTCCCATATTTGGCCCCGCCCCTTTGGCCCCTCGGGGGTCAGAATCACCATTTATGCAAAATCTGTTCCCCTTCCCCCAAGGATGTTTCTGACCAAATTGGGTTCAAATCCATTCATAACTTTATGACTAGTAGTGATTTAAAGGAATTACCTCTATTTCCCCTATTGGGCCCCGCCCCTTTGGCCCCTCAGGGGTCAGAGTCACCATTTATGCAAAATCTGTTCTCATTCTGCCAAGGATGTTTCTGGCCAAATTTGGTCAAAATCCAATAAGAACTTTATGACTAGTAGCGATTTGAAGCAAATGTTGACGGACGGACGGACGACGGACGACGGACGCTGCGCCATGGCATAAGCTCACCGGACCTTCGGTCCAGGTGAGCTGAAAACGGACGAGACCACCGCATATCTCCGTGAAAGGAGGTTACAAAGTTGTCGAAATGTGGGAGTGCGATTTTTGTGATTTAAGGCGACAGAACATGGGATTACAAGAACTTATCAAAAGCCGAAAACCCAATTTTATCAACAACACCCAGGCCACGTAAGTGAAGAACAAATGTTCAATTCGATACGTTCCGAGCAATTTTATGGAATGAAGTTAACATTGAAGTTCCAGACAGATCGATGGAGGAATTTAACAAAAGAAAACTTTCTCCGCGTGAGTACTTCAGTGAAATGTGTCCTTTATTTTGTACGACAGAGGTTCCATTCAACGTGATCGGTTCTCACATGCAGGAACACGTTCGCAGTTATCTGAAAAACCGCGAACATTATTGGTTGGTGGACTCAAAGCAGAAACAAATGTAATTGGCCTCACCATTACTGAAGTAGTATTTAGACCACGTTACAATTGTGTACCAAACAGTTGAATATAGCTCAGGAATACCGTTTTCCGATTTTGTCGAAGTTGTGAGTGATGCTAGACGTATGGGAGACAGGGATGCCCACTATGCTATCATAGCGGATACGTTTAAACTCGTAGGAAACTCTAGCTACGGGGGTCTCATCATGGATAAATCCAAACAGAACAATTTATTATGTTCAAGGTCATCGAGACGCCAGTCTGCTTGTCAACAAAACCGGTTTCAGAATTTAACCTGTTTGAATGAAGACGAAATATTATCAAGTGGAGATGGCGAAAAGTAAAATACGCTTTAATTTACCAACACAGCTGGGATTTTTTCATTTTACAATATGCAAAGTTGAAGATGCTGCAATTTTATTATGATTTCATGAATGATATATCAGTATGAGAAAAAAATAATCTTATTGATTTTTTATTACTATATATGCATTGAGTATAGACAAAATATCAAAGGTTTAAAAATACATAATACATAATGATGTTATCTCAAATGAGATTTTGCATAAGTCATTAAAAGTCTCAATAATTGTTGGTATCGGGACACCTCCCGGCTCCACGTGAGAAAGTCTGTTTGGGTTTACATTCGGAACATCTCGTGGCTTCGTGTATTAGCACAGTCGTTTCTAAAGTCTCTGTAACTGTTAGGATTACACTCGGAACATCTCGTGGCTCCTTACACATTGCTATGGTCGGGTTGCATGTGACACGGGATGACACTTCAGATCGTTGTTCTCTTTCAGAGATCTTTCTATTTCATCGATATTGTCACAAAAGTTCAACCATCTTGATAAATTTAAACTCATCCCAATCTTGCTGGGCTTGACTGTGTTCCATTCACGTATTTCCACGAGTAAAGTATCGTTCCAGGATACTACACGAACCTATCGCTGCCCTGCAGATAGGGCGTAATAATTGTACCTGCTGCCCCCATTGCATGATCGTAAGAGGCCACTAAATTTGGGATCTTATCTTTTCTCTTCTTTCTGAACAACTTTCTTCTTCCTAATGTCTCCCTGGACAATGCCTCACTTTTGGCCTTTAGTTGAGCGTTCGCCCCTCAGCATATTAGGAGTGGGACGACTGGTTCGCCCGTTGTCAGTATAATGTGACCGGGTGGGGTGTACTGCTGGTTGTCTTCGGCAGTATGCTTCAGTGAGGTCGCACTATAAATCGGCCAAAAGTTCAGGCCTATCACAAGGAGACTTAACACGGGAGGCCGTCCTTAAATGACCTTTGCTGTTAATAGGACGTTAAACAAAATAAACCAATCCAAACACGAACCTATCGAGAATTTCCGAGTTCAGTCTCGAACAGAGCTTCATTAGTATTCGAGTAATTCTTCTTTTGTAGTCCCTTGCCCTTCTTCTGATACATAGTTTCTCTGGTATAAGCCATGGTTAAACTGTGTCGTCGGTATATTCTGAAAGGCTTATATAGCTAAAACACGTACATGTATAGACGTGTACTTAAGTTATTTGTCGTTGAAAACTCGTTCTAGTCTCATCATTGTTTTATCATTCGATACACGCGCTGTTTCCATGCAGGTTCCGTTTTTACCTTAATTACTCGCCATTCTTCGCTTTGGATATTTTCTAAGAATTGTTCATTAATCGGAGAAGATGTTCATTTAATTTCGCAATTAAATGCTTTTATAACTTCTGTGTCATTTACTTTTCCAAATTGTTCTTAAACAGAGTCTACTTTCTTCTCTGAAATGTTTTTATAAATCTCACGGGCCTAGCATAAATCCAATAAAGCAAAAAACTGATTATAAGACATTTGAACGTTTCGCGCTAACTAGGGTATATACCTATTTGGTCCTGTACATATGAGTGTGTTGTGATCTATCCTCGTTCAATTTTATAATACCTACTGAACTTGTTTGTACAGGTCAGCGACGTACGTCATCAAAACAAGCAATGCATATTTAGTTAACTCTGTTTCTTATTGTACATATTTAGGTATGTCTGGAAGAGCAAAAAACTTGATATCAATATCTTTTTCTTCCATCAGCGTTACGTACTTATACTACCATCGTTTTATAGATCCAAAATGAAATAAAATTTTGAAAAAAATAATCCTCCACGACTGGGAATTGAACCTCAGTCTCCCACGTGACAGGCATTGATACTGACCACTAGGATTAGATGAATATTAATTGGAAATTAGTCTACAAATCTTTATTACAGTTTTTTCATTCATCTGCGTTACCTACTTCAAGTATGATCGTTTGATTGAGATAATATTCTCTTAATATTCTAGGCAGTAAATCGTGATGCCTCAAAATACTATTTCTTTTACGTGTTCAAGATATTGTTGGGGAAATTATTTGTCTCGGTACATTAATACAGTACAGCTCGAGTGGCCATTGCTAAATCCACGCTATATCACGGACAGAATGAGGTTGTCCACTCAAATGTCCACAAGTGGACAAGAAGCCCACGCTATACCGCGAGCCGTGACGGATCAGCGTATACCGCGGACGTCCACGCTATACGACGATATGTCGCGGACCACCAGATTCCGCGGTCCACTAGATACCACGAGACACAATGGTTCACTGAATACTGTGGATAACTGTCTAGCGTGGACCCACAAGCCTCCCAAAACACACATACGCACTCACCACAGGCATGCATGTCGCTCGCACGGGAGTCCGTCCTTAAATGACCTTAGCTGTTAATAGGACGTTAAACCAATAAAACCAAACCAAAACCAAGGACCCCTAACTCCATTGGTAGAACCACTAAATAGAACCATGAAAAGCTTAGCCTTGAAAACTCATTGATTAATCGTGAATTCTGTCTGAAAACCAAGGACCTAGGGAAGAGCATGTACCCGGCATTGTTGCGTTGTTTACAGTGCATGTTTGCGGTTTATTTTCATTTCTGCATGGCTCTTTCGTAATTTTAGTGAAGCTAAAATGACAATCTTAGCCCTTGAAAACAAAATGTCGTCATCGTCATCATCAAATTACGAATGTGTGGACTCGAAGTCCCTCCTACGGCATAAATTGACGACGGGACGCCTAAGGCCTTCATTGATCTTGGTGACAACAGCGGGCCGGAAATGTTCATGTTTCCGCACTTATGGGTACAACTGTTGTACGTACTTGCTTAACACGTCTTTCCTTCTTGCGTCCAATTCCTGCTTCTGGTGCATTCCACCACCGTTCCAGCCGTATGCTAACCGAAGGTTGTCGGCCCAAACAGTTCTGGAAACATCCTCTCAGATAAAAGTTTGCGGAAGTTCCCAGCTGAGTTGACCTGGCACCTCATACCATGCAGAATCTCCTCGTCTATGGCGACGTCGGCGAACACTATCGGAATCTCATCCTCCGAGATTTCTGCTGCCGGGGCAATCTGTTGTCGCAGGTTTTGTTGTTCGACCATAAGGTCCGTTTTCCCCTCCAATGATGCCATCCTCTTCTCTAATGTGGTTATTTTCCGGTTGATATTTGTCATTCCGGAAAGTACCTCCTTCAGCATGGCCATAGTCTGTTGCTGGTGGTATGAATGCGGCTGAGGAACAGGGCACGGTGGCAGCTGGGGTCCTGGGTTTTGTTGCTCGTGTGGTACTTGTGGTTGTTGTGGTGTCGGGCGTGCTTGTTGTGTCTGGCGTGGTTGTCGTGATGTCGGGCATGGTTGTTGTGTTGTCGGGCGTGCTTGTTGTAGTGGTGTCGGGCGCTGCAGTAGCTGCACAGTCGGTTCCAGATTTGTCAGGGTCTTTGACGAGGATCCCCAGGGTATGACGCGTCCTGGTGGTTTTGCCTGATGGGAAAAATAAGTACATAGATAAGAACTTAATTTCAACGAAGATTTGCGAGTAACAACGAAAGTTTAAGCTCAATATTGTGTGTTTAGATAACAATATCAGGCTTCAAATCAAATACATGGTCCAGTCATTTCATTTGTTTACCCCTTAGTAATTGCAAAAGAATTTATAATGGGTTTTTTTCGCACATATTTTGGTATGCATTGTAACAGAAAATAGTCAAAGTTAATCAAAATTTGGAAAATGGCTTTTTCTTCCCTCGGAAATATGGGGGAAAATATAAAAAATAGCTTGTTGGACAAACTTTGAACCCAAATATCAACGTCCTGTGAAACTGCAGGATTGTTAAAGTCACTTTATGACGAGACAATTTTTTGTATGATACAGAATTCCCTAACAATATCGGTTTAATATCAGTTTGAATCATACCATAGAAAAAATATAGCACATTGAAAATTGAAAAAAAAGCTGTTCATTTGTCAATATTTTAATATCTGTTGGATTTTGAAGACGCAAAAAAATGAATGTGTGACACATATATTCTGTCACAGACGTACTACTATGATCACACATACAACCCATTAACCGGTTGATCAAAGCATTATAATTTTTACTGGGCCGATCGACGCGGGCTTTAAAGCGTACCCGGAACGATTTGCTATGTTAAGCTTACAATTGTTATTTAGGATGAAACTAAATATGCTGACAGTCCGACTTTCATAGCGACTTTAGTTTTAGAGTAAATGCGATTTTTCACGAAAACACACATGAAGCCCAAAGCAATTGTCCTCGTTTCGGTTATCTCTGACCTGTGACGTCACAGGTTTAACGGGATCAGAGCCGCCATATAGGAAATCTATAGAAACAAACGTGAACACGTGCCTGCAATTAATACGAATATGGCAACAACAATGTAAGTGCTGAATAAACGCTAATAACAAGTTTTACCGGAACCAGGGGGATATAATTTCTATTATAACGGGCCATATATAACATGTAGCATCTCACTAATTTTCTATCATAACGAGCCGTATACATCATGTAACATCTTACTAATTTTTAGCTCACCTGGCCCGAAGGGCCGGTGAGCTTATGCCATGGTGCAGCGTCCGTCGTCCGGCGTCCGTCGTCCGTCGTCCGTCAACTTTTCTTTAAATTGCTACTAGTCCTAAAGTATTGAAGGGATTTTCACAAAATTTGGTCAGGAACATCCTTGGGGGAAGGGGAACAGAGTTTGTATACATTTTTACTCTGAACCCACAGGGGCCTGAGGGGCGGGGCCAAATAGGGGAAATAGGGTTACTCCTTTAAATCGCTACTAGTCATAAAGTTATGAATGAATTTGAACCAAATTTGGTCAGTAACATCCTTGGCAGAAAGGGAACAGAGTTTGTATAAATTTTTACTCTGAACCCCCAGGGGCCTGAGGGGTGGGGCCAAATAGGGGAAATAGGGTTACTCCTTTAAATCGCTACTAGACATAAAGTTATGAATGAATTTGAACCAAATTTGGTCAGTAACATCCTTGGCAGAAAGGGAACAGAGTTTGTATAAATTTTTACTCTGAACCCCCAGGGGCCTGAGGGGTGGGGCCAAATAGGGGAAATAGGGTTACTCCTTTAAATCGCTACTAGTCATAAAGTTATGAATGAATTTGAACCAAATTTGGTCAGGAACATCCTTGGCAGAAGGGGAACAGAGTTTGTATAAATGTTTACTCTGAACCCCCAGGGACCTGAGGGGCGGGGCCAAATAGGGGAAATAGGGTTACTCCTTTAAATCGCTACTAGTCATAAAGTTATGAATGAATTTGAACCAAATTTGGTCAGGAACATCCTTGGCAGAAGGTGAACAGAGTTTGTATAAATTTTTACTCTGAACCCCCAGGGGCCTGAGGGGCGGGGCCAAATAGGGGAAATAGGGTTACTCCTTTAAATCGCTACTAGTCATAAAGTTATGAATGAATTTGAACCAAATTTGGTCAGGAACATCCTTGGCAGAAGGTGAACAGAGTTTATATAAATTTTTACTCTGAACCCCCAGGGGCCTGAGGGGCGGGGCCAAATAGGGGAAATAGGGTTACTCCTTTAAATCGCTACTAGTCATAAAGTTATGAATGAATTTGAACCAAATTTGGTCAGTAACATCCTTGGCAGAAGGGAAACAGAGTTTGTATACATTTTTACTCTGAACCCCCAGGGGCCTGAGGGGCGGGGCCAAATAGGGGAAATAGGGTTACTCCTTTAAATCGCTACTAGTCATAAAGTTATGAATGAATTTGAACCAAATTTGGTCAGGAACATCCTTGGCAGAAGATGAACAGAGTTTGTATAAATTTTTACTCTGAACCCCCAGGGGCCTGAGGGGCGGGGCCAAATAGGGGAAATAGGGTTACTCCTTTAAATCGCTACTAGTCATAAAGTTATGAATGAATTTGAACCAAATTTGGTCAGTAACATCCTTGGCAGACAGGAAACAGAGTTTGTATACATTTTTACTCTGAACCCCCAGGGGCCTGAGGGGCGGGGCCAAATTGGGGAAATAGGTTTTCAAAAGAATAGTGTTTAAACTAGTTTTTTCCTCGGCAAATTGAGGAGTGAGGTAGTCCAAGGTGACACGACGGGTGTATGACAGATCTCGCCTCCTGAGGACGATTTTGGATGCTTTGATGGCCTTGAAATTTGTCGGAGGTGTTTGACCCGAGATTCACCGACCAGAAATTAAGTACAATTTTTATATGTAGACTACAGTATTAATTTTTATATTCTGCATGGATACAATAAGACCTCGAGTACTTGTGTTAGGACACAGTTTCGTTAGGCGTTTTTTTAATTTCCAGAAAATTTTGATTTATCCCAGTGTGAGGTTCGGGGATTTGGCATCGGTGGCGGTACTATAGCAAGTCTATGTTCTCGGAGGGAGGTTCTTGATATTTTGACACAATATCAACCTCATATTGTAATTCTCCAGGTTGGTGGAAGTCGTTGTTGTGATTACAGGATAACACCATTCGATCTAGCTGTGGAAATATATGATTACGCTGTTAGCTTGCACGGGACTTATGGAGTTTTTGTGTATGTGTGTGAACTGTTTACACGGCCGGGTCCCCGGGGGATGGCCTCTGCTGATTACGAGGCAAGGCGGATCGCTGTAAATGGGGGAATTAAGCAATTTAACAGTTTCCTGTCACTTTGTATCGCTGTGGCATCATCGGCGATTGTTTAACAGTCCATTGAACCTTTTTTTGAAGGATCAGTGCCATTTGAACGCCACAGGCATGCGGAAATACTGCCGCAGTGTTAGATCGTGTTTGAGGGAATCAGCTTTACCGATTCGAAGGTATGCCCTTTTAAGTAACCCGATCTAAAACTGCACAATTTAATCAATTTAAAAATTAATTTAAAGGTCTGATATATAAGTTTATCATGTGTTACGACGTCGAAGTCGGTTAATTTCCCAATGGTCGCGATTGGGTCTTTGTTTACATGTCGTGAATGGGGCCCCATAGGGGTTATCTATTTACATTCCTGAGTATAGCTGGTTATATGTGGGAGATCACCTACCTATTTAATTATGGGTCTTCATTTTTACTGCTTGATTCTGGTATTCGTGGAATTATAGCTTTATAGACAGTTTGTATTGGATTCAAAGTTACAATATAATCCATGTAATCTTTGTAATTCTAATGAAATATAAATACTGGTAGCTAGATTAACATGCTGCATTTAATTCAAATGAGATGATTATCTTCAATTTGATTATAGTTCTGGCAGGATAGCTACTGTACTATTCTCGATATGTTTACCTAATCTGGTTTTTATACTGAAATAATTAGACGCCAAACATATAGGGGTTCTCATTTTGGCCACAAAGTCTTTTATGGGAATAAAGCAAAAAATGGATGAGATGAAAATTCTCATTTCACATTCTTTACTGTTTAAGAGATAGATATTCGCCAGTTTATTTGAGGTAGAAATTCTCATTTTGTATCATTTTTTTTAGAGATGGTAATTCTCATTTTTTACCACTGTTGATATGAGATCAACATTGTGTCACTGGTTCTGTTAGATGGTAATTCTCATTAGGTATTAGTGTTTAAATGAGATGGAAATTCTCTTTTTGTATTACTGTTTATATGAGATGGAAATTCTCATTTGATGTCACTGTTTATATGAGATGGAAATTCTTATTTTGTATTACTGGTTATATGAGATGGAAACTCTCATTTTGTGTCAGTTTAAATGAGATGGAAATTCTTATTTTGTATTACTGTTCATATGAGATGGAAATTCTCATTTTGTGTCACAGCTATATGAGATGGAAATTCTCATTTGTGTCACTGGTTTTGTGAGATGGTAATTCTCATTAGGTATTAGTGTTTAAATGAGATGGAAATTCTCTGTTTGTATTACTGTTTATATGAAATGGAAATTCTCATTTTATGTCACTGTTTATATGAGATGGAAATTGTTATTTTGTATCACTGTTCATATGAGATGGAAATTCTCATTTTCTGTTACAGTTTATATTAGAGTTAAATTCTCATTTTGTGTTACGGTCTATATATTGAGATGGAGATTCTCATTTTGTATCACTGTTTTTGAGAGATGGGAATTCTCATTTGGTATCACTTTTTCATGATTTGAAAAAAAAAAATGTTTTGGTACAAGAAGTTATCTATGTGATATATATATACTGAAACGAAAAAGAAACGCAACATGGAAAATTGTGATTAATTTTGTATTAAATATACATATCTGTATAAAAATCGCGGAAATAAACATGCACCCTGCCTAACACCCATACCAATCTTCAAAATCACCCAAGTGTGACTAGAGACCTATGCACTTCCGGCGCGGTAAAAACATCAAAAACCGTGCCTGTACAAACATATGCGTTCTTTTTTCATTCAAACCAGTATCAATTCATCACTAACATTGAGCCACATCATCGCCAATACTTTTGCAAACAATAATTCCTTTTACAATTATGCCACGGTTATCAAAGGTTGATAGAGGACGTGCTATAGCGATGCTTCTGGCAGGGAACACGCAACTTCACGTCGCTCGACAATTCAGAGTTCACAAATCGACTATATTAGTCGATTAGTTTCACGTCTTAACGCAACAGGAAGAGTCGATGACCAGCCGAGATCAGGACGTCCACGCGTAACGTCGCGACGTCAAGACCGGGTTCTTAGGTTGGCACACCTGCGTAACAGGAGATTAACGGCCGCTGAAACGGCAAGGAATACGATTGGTAATCATAACCGTCGAATTCATCCCCAAACAGTGATCAACAGACCGCGTGAGGCTAATTTGCGTGCAAGGCGACAGTACGTTGGTTTACCACTAACACCGCAACGTCGAGCACGTCGTATGCAATGGGCAACGGCACATATGCCCAGACGTTTTCCTATGAGACGTTGGAGGTCTATGCTCTTCACCGATGAATCTCGATTCACGTTATTTCGAGCAGATGGCCGTCAACGTGTGTACCGGCGTCGAGGCGAACGTTTTGCTGACGCCTGTGTTTTGGAACACGACCGATTTGGGGGTGGATCAGTTATGGTTTGGGCGGGAATCTCCCATGGTTTGAAGACGCCTTTGGTGATAGTCAATGGGAATTTAACGGCCGTACGCTATCGGGATGAGATCCTTAGGCCCCATGTTGTGCCGTTTGTTAGGCAGCATCATCTAACCTTTCAGCAAGATAACGCGAGACCACACGTTGCAAGAGTCTGTAGAGACTTTCTTGCGACACAGAACATTGTTCCTATAGATTGGCCTCCATATAGCCCCGACCTGTCCCCAATCGAGCATTTGTGGGATGAATTAGACAGAAGAATTCGAAATCGCCGTAACCCCCCAAATACCCTCCCTCAGTTAGCAAATGCACTCGTCCAAGAATGGAATAACATTCCAATACGGAAAGTCAATGCCCTGATGAACTCAATGCAACAAAGAATTAGAGATGTGATAACTGTTCGAGGAGGACACACACGATATTAGGGCACGGTTTCAAAACTGCTGCCATTTCAACTTGGATTCACGTAGGGTACTACCAATCATGACCTTCTAGCAAAGTGACCTGTTCTTAAAAATCTCTAAACATTTAAAGGATGTTACATCAATATTCAATATTAACTATTACATATGAAATTTAAACATAATGCTCACAAGTATTATTTTATTAAACCTACAATTTGAAGTTGCGTTTCTTTTTCGTTTCAGTATATATAACCAATTTCCATTTGGATTTGTTATGGTAAAGGCGATTGTTACCATTCTTACAGGATATATTAAAGCTCGCTGTATAAATAGGTGTATTGTTATATCAGTTACAGTAGATAATTACTTGGTTTCCCTTTGGGTGGAATCTATCTAAATGTGTTATTGTTAAGATTGGGACTTTACTTGTGTTTTACTACTTATCGCACGTTGCAGATCCCCAGTCATCATGCCTCCTGCTGCCAAAGGCGAAAAAAGGGAACAAAGCCCAGCAGTACAGTGCGTATGCCGCCTAAGAAAAGAAGGACAGCAACAACACCTGATAATAGCCGGAGTGTTTCTAGTGAGAACACAGAAGCTTCCTCACTGGGGCAGCTTGTGAGCCTGCCCAGATCGGAGCCTGTGTCTTTGGGGGATCATCAGCTAAGCCAAATTACCCAGACTATAACTGCCTCGGTTACAGAGGCCGTATTAGCCAGCCTGAGGAGCAAGAGTGTTTATGCTGATCACTCACCTGGGACGGACCAGTGGAGCTATCTCCAGAGACAATGCCGTAAATATATCCACGGGCACAGCACCTAGTACTGGTACGGAGAAAGACCAGACTTCTGAACAGAGGTGTACAGTCACAACAACTTTATCAGCCCTGGACAGTTCGCGGGATCATTTTTCATCGGGTTTTCAACCTGTCAATTTGATATCAGGTGGGTTGGAGGATTTGTCGGCATTAAATGTAGGCAGACAGCCAGTTTCAATGCATGGCTTGTCGCCCTCTACATTTCAAGGTTCCTTCTAAGTTGAAGGAACGTATCTGGGCAGGAGAATTTATTGACCTTGGTCTTCTCCTGGACGATCAGTCTGCCCCTGATTTTTCATTAAAAATGAATTCAGACGGGCATATTGGTATTGTCCCTTCTAAAAAGAGGGTATACCTGGATATTGAAAGGTGGACTGATGCATTCAATATCTTTGCATAAGTTATTCGCCTGAAATTTCCTGGTGATAATGAAGCACTGGCTACGTACCAGAATGTTATCCGCAATATCTCTAATTGTGGGGGTAACTGGTATTTCTATGATACCAACTTCAGGAAGATGAAGCAAACCTCCTCAGACATGCTATGGAATGTTCAGGAAAATGAACTCTACACCATAGCTATCTCTAAAAGGAGACCTACCCCCAGTTCCTTGCCTGACTTGGCATCCCCATATCGAAAGAAGACATTTTAGCCATCCCAAGAGATTGAGTTTTTGGGCATCATCCTCGATTCAAATCGCTTAGAAGCACGCTTACCGATTGACAAACAAGAGAAATGTACTCAGCCCTTACAGCAATTCTTGCAAATGAAAAAATGTTGCCTGCAGGAACTTCAAAGTTTAATCGGGTTATTAAACTTTGCATGCATAGTGGTTCCCCCCGGTAGGACTTTTTTGAGGCGTCTCATCAATCTTACTATTGGGGTCACACAACCGTATTATCACATTCGACTTACAAAGCCGGTGAAAGAGGATATCAGAATGTGGTTGGCCTTTTTTGGAGAGTTTTAATGGTCGTTGTTTCTTCATACAGGATAGGCTGTGATTGGCTGGAATGGGATGACCAATGATACAGCCTCCCTAATTATCGCTGAGCCCCATCTATCGGGTATATGCTCATTCTAACAAGGTCGACAATAGATGAATATTAAATACTCGCTATGACTAGAACTGACTCCAAAGTGAAGTTGGAGATATCCCGATGCCAGAGACGCCACATGAATACCAAGGAAACGATGGGTATCATACGATCCAAAAACGTGTGTCTCAAGACAAGACTATTGGTCGGATCAGTTTCGTAGAGGAAAGCACGAATTAGGTAATGGAGAAGAGAAGCGTTCTCCCCTATGATCTTTACTGTTCAAGCAGAATAATTATTGAGTAATAGAACATACATACATTGATTCATTTATCACACAATATATTTGGTATTTGTGGTTAAAATAAGCAAAATGGGGAAAATGTTTTGTAAATTGTCAGTCTCTTCATGTATCGAGTCTTAGTGTTATTTTTTTTCAATTCTTCAGAAAGTGCGGATTTGAATCCCATCGAAATGGTCTGGAATCAACGTAAACGTCATATAGCCCGCCAAGGACCGACATCGAAAGATGGACTGGTCCATGACATTCAGGAATTCTGGAAGACTCTAATGACAGCAGAGCAATGTACGGCCTACATAGAGCATCTGTATAAAGTGGTTCCAGTATGTATTCTGTGTGAAGGGAAAGCAACGGCAGATCTGCGTGTGCGTTGGCGAGAAAGAAAGTTCTTGGAAATTAATTTTACGTGGATTTACCGTCTGAAAACTGTGACACACTAATTCATTTATACGGTGATTTAATTCATAGGAAATTATTAGTTGAGCGATTCTTAAAACTAATTTCGGATCTGTACATTTACCGTCTTGCAACTTTAACACATTATAATTATTCCATACAGAAGTGCTTTATTTCATCGGAGTTAACTTATTCCGGATTTGTATTCAATCTAATTAAAATCTAGATGGCCATTATCACTACGTTACATGAACATCTAACAACATCTCATCAGGGGTCACGTTCTGATGACCTCTGAGATGTGTGTATTTTACTTTCAGGGCGAATTGGCATTTTTTCGATGTCATCGAAGCAAAACATTTCGTCACAGCATGCATCTGAAGCAAACCAATTCGGCACAGTATATAGCTATATGCTTTATGGGACGAAATGATTTGAAACAAATTGACAGATTATACAAGCAATGCACTCTAGTCATGCTAATTCGAACATATAAAATTGAATATTAAACGAATTTATGAAGTTTGATAATAATTTTCTCAAATCAACATTATGCTTAGGGATTAATTGAGATGACGTAGAGGTCACGTGGTTCAGTTTTTAGAGCAAATTCATCAAGTGTGTAATAATATATCAGGGGTGGGATATGAAACTAGGGAGGGCAATTAATCCCTAAGCATAATGTTGATTTGAGAAAATTATTATCAAACTTCATAAATTCGTTTAATATTCAATTTTCTCAAATCAACATGCTTAGGGAGTTCTTGAGATTTTAGAGTTGGTGAATTTGTTAACATATATACACACCAAATTCAATGCCAATTTAGGCCTATCAGAGACATATATATATGGGCCTATATTATAATTAAGCCCCGTTTTTCTTCGTTTCGGTATTTCCAAGTCTGCTTCACCTGTGGTCCGTTTCAGTAAATATTCTCGACTTTGCCGAAATAAAAACAAGCTATATAATTGTTCATTTTAAACATGACAACTGCCGACCACACGTATCTAAAAATGTTATTGTGGATATCATCTGAATATTGCCGTAGTTATCTGTCACTTCGATTGTAAACCCATTGCCAAAGTCATGGAAGAATCGACCAATCAAATTGGTTTAACGTTTGATTTCCGTAATCTTGCAGTTACCTCCCTTACAACAGTAAATACGTTCCAAGTATCGCCTACAACAACCAATCCCGTGCACATGGCAACAAGATATTATCATTTGCATTTGATTTATTGGTCGTTTTCGTCAAAGGAAAATGGAATATGGAAATCGATGACAATGTTAACGCTATGACCAGTCACCCTGACCACAAATGCCACCTAGTATCTATCTTCCTCGCAAACATGTTCAGTAACCTATAGTATGATACAATGTATCGTCTCGTATGCCGTTATTGATATATTTCTTTCTCTAAATTATAGAAATACTCATCTAGTTGATAATGACGTAACATTCTAGAATATATATATTACAAATTTAAGTAAATCGCGGACATATTTGCAGACCTATGCTATAATGTCAGCCGTTTTGGAATGAACACGGAAGAGCAAAACTTTCTAAACATCCGGAGACGAATGCGCCTGCGCAATATTTGTTTACATAAATATATTGACCTGGAGTTATTTGCAAAGTTCAGGTTCATTTAGTCTTCACATTTCGCTAGCGTTATGCATTTCTCAAATCGTATGCATCTTGAAAACATCTACTGAATACATTTCAACATTTTCGGTAAAACTAAGTGTTGAAACTCTCTTACCCTTGTAGTAATTATAGTTGTATAATGTGATAATACCCCGAATAAACCCCAGATAGGGTAGATTTATTTTGGTCAGGGAGTACTTGTGACAAGCATATTTTCACCTATCCAGCTGTTTGTTTATTTGTACATATGTTATACAGTTTATAATGTTACAATACCTGTTTACTTCCGTGTTTTGATACAACCTCGGTGTCAATAATAAGCTTGTAGCATGGCGTGATTAGAGCGCGTAACATTCAAACATTTTAAAGACAAAGATATAGTATAGGAAAGTTCCGGCGGGAACATGGACGGCGCTACCTTCTTTTTTGAGAGGGTATATAACGCCGTCTGCTAGCTTGTCAGTTAGACCAGACTTCGATGACTGACCAGGCAGCAGCATTGAAAAGGTACGGTAATAAACTACGAGTTGAAGTGAGTGAGCAGACTGTAGACGTAGCTGAAATAGTGCTTTCCCTCAGTCTTGCTCTCTTCACATGCATCCCGTAGGTTAGAGCGGTCGTATAGTAAATAATATACGGGCCCTGCTGTAGTGAGCAGACGCTGTAACGCGTGCTCTGGAGTGTTCTGAGCACTGGTACCTGAGGCTGGCTGTGACTGTGAGCAGCGGTGCATTGTAGCTGTTGTGTGTGTGTGCGAGCTGGTCAGTATTATAGGAGTTATGTCCCTTTGAGTGGACAGGCGTACCGGCGTAGTAGTCTGGTCGGAGTACTCGGGGATCGAGTACTGGGGTCCGACATAGCCGTAACATTACATGCTCTCTCTTATAATTTACCTTGTGTTAATAGTTGATATTTAGTGTTGTTTAAGTAGTGAGCAGATATAGGTAGAGACGTTTTGCCCTTTGCTCTACATATAGTTAATATCTGTAATTATCGTTAGTTAGTTCTGCTCTGTAAGGGTATGTGTATATATTTTATTATTGCTACCATTCTTGAGCAAGGCATGCTCAGAAGATATTTTTGTATATATCGGCACTTTTGAGCACCCGGTAAGAGCACATATAAGGGATCCCAAGAAGTGTGGAAGTTGGGTATTTTACATGTGTATATGTGTGTGCATAGGCCTATGGAATGTTGTGTAAGTTGTACGAGCTACCGATGATCGAGTCTGTGTGTGAATGACTGAATGTAATCATGAATGGAAGGGATGTATCTGTTTATGGATGATTATTATTATTAATATTACCTTGTTCGAGCTCTGTGTTTATAATATGTGTGTATTGCCGTCGCTGGGACTTGTCGTCTGTCACTCGTGTCGTCCATGTTGTTTATAATTTGTCATGTATGAGAGCGGCTCGTTGATTGGTCGACCAGTAGGGCATCCGAGATTGGCTACCGTATTTACTATAATAAGGTAGCGCACGTGTTTTTGTCAGACGGGCAGTTAGCTTTTGCTGAGTCCGTCTCGGCGTCACTGTTAGCAGTAGGGTGAACACGTGTTTGCAGGTGGGTGGCTATGTAAATGTCTTAGTCAATGTTTCGTTCTTGTCTCGTACATTGTGTCGTCCTACGGGCCGAGCCAGGCAGCTGAACCCGTTTATATATCTGTCCGTGTTATCCAAAGCGACGGCCTGGTAAGGGCCTGGCTGTATATGTTTAATGTTCTTCATGTTCAAATAAAACTGTTGAAACTTAATATTGTTGTTCATTATTACTGTAACACATGGAACCCCAGACTAGAACCTGGGTAAAAGTCTGTAACGACTGAGTGGTCGTTCCTACTACAAATGGTGCCGTGATAGAAGTCTGGGTAACCTCCATGTGTTTCACACGTGTTTCTATGTTTACATTTTCACTTTTTCTATGTGTTGCATATTTCATGTTACTCGTTGAATGTCTTGTCTCGTAAATCCATTGGTACTTCTAGTAGCTACAATAGCTGCATACTAACGTTGACAGTGTTATTATTGTAAATTGACCATGCAGTACGAAAATACTAATCCCTCTGCAGCGCCGGAAACCATTGGTGTCGGTGCTAGACCTAAAACTACTATGTTGACTAACCCTACAGGTATTACAGATAGTGGGAGACATTCTAACACTAGAAATGGTGATTATACTTTCCCTGTCAGTAATGAGAGTGGTCTATTTGCTACAAGCGGTGTAGAACGTGGGCAAGTACATGAGATTAGTGAGAAAAACCATGTAGATAGCACCCAGCTACCACCCCATCTTCGAGATGTTTTAGATAGGACGTCTAATAAATTAACCCCAGCTCAAAAGTCAGAGGTTAGGGACCTGTTACAGGAATATCAAGACATCTTTGCTGGCCCTGATGGTACTTTGGGGAATACTAAATTGGTGGAACATACTATAGATACCCAGGGAGCTCTTCCTATTAAGATACCCCCTCGTAGGATATCACCAGGTCAGAAATTAGTTGCTGAAAAAGAGTTAGATAGCATGTTAGAAAAAGGTGTAATTCAACCCAGCTCTAATCCATGGTCTGCCCCTGTAGTTTTATGTACCAAGAAAGATGGGTCAGTGCGTTTTTGCATAGACTATAGGAAACTAAACTCAGTTACTAAAAAGGATGCATATCCTCTCCCGAAAAAAGACGAAGCCATAGAAACACTCTCGGGCATGAAATGGTTCTCTACGCTTGACTTAGCAAGTGGATACTGGCAGTGTAGTATGGATCAAAATAGTAGGGTTAAAACAGCTTTTGCCACTCATAAAGGCCTGTATGAGTTCAATGTGATGCCATTTGGCCTTTGTAATACCCCCGCTACTTTTTCTCGCCTTATGCAGTTGGTGTTGGGTGGATTACAGTGGTATAAATGTCTCTGTTACCTTGACGATGTGATTTGTTTTGGGAACTCATTTGATTCAGCTATGTCAAACTTGAAGTGTGTTTTTGAGTGTTTCCGTTCTGCAAATCTAAAACTTAAGCCTAAAAAGTGTACCCTATTCCAGACCCAGTCTCATACTTGGGGCATGTAGTTTCGGAAGCTGGAATCAGCTGTGATCCTGAGAAGGTAAAAGCTGTCAAAGGCTGGCCACAACCTGAGTCATCTACAGAACTTAGAAGTTTCCTAGGCTTAGCGGGTTACTATAGGAAATTGATCCCAAACTTTTCAGATATAGCAGCGCCCTTAACCCATTTAACCAGGAAGGGGAAAGTGTTTAAGTGGGATGAAAAGTGTCAAAATTCATTTGAAAAACTGAAAAATCTTTTAGTTTCAAGTCCTATTCTGTCATACCCAAAAAGTGTCGGGTCATTCATATTAGATTGTGATGCCAGTTATTTTGGAATGGGATGTGTTCTTAGCCAGATTCAGGATGATGAGGAAAAGGTCATTGCATATGCTAGCAAAACATTCAGTAGGGCACAACAAAATTACTGTACGACCCGTAGGGAATTACTTTCTGTGGTAACCTTTCTAAAACATTTCAGACACTATATTGGGGGCATGCATTTTGTCATACGTACTGACCACGCTGCCCTCATATGGTTGAAAAATTTCAAAGAGCCTGAAGGTTTACTAGCTAGGTGGATAAGCATAGTCGATATGTTTGATTTTGAAATTCAGCACAGGCCAGGACGACAGCATGGAAATGCTGATGGGTTATCCAGGATACCCAAGAAGCACTGTGGTAGACAGGCATGTCCTGATTGAAAAAAACTTACTAATGTTAATGTTGTCTCTTCCTTAGTAGATGACACCAGCATGTCTGATGAGGAAGGAGAACAAATATTTACTAACTGGTTAGACTCATGGGGTACAGAAAAGCTTAAAGCTGAACAAAACAGTGACCCCCATATAGCAAAGTTCAAGCAGCTTAAAGCTGATGGAACCACTAAACCAAAAAGAGATGAAATGAGTGGGTTCTACCACTACATGTGGATCATCTGAAACCTTATGAAGGGGGGACCATACCTATGGCGTGGAGGGAAGATAACCAGAACCAGGTGGTGCGGCATGCCCGACATATCCATCACATAGATGTGGCTACAGCAGTAAGGTTAATCAGTACCGGAAATCGAGTAATAAATTCAAAATATATTTCCCCAGGAGGAGTAGGAATACCAGTGAAAAGGCCAATGTCCTGTGAGGACAGTGACAAGTGCGTGGATCTTGTGCAGTTACCGACATTGGAGGAGCTACTAGCTTACATCAATGAAGACTGTGTTGCCAATATGTAGCTAGTTCGTAATTTGATAATTGTGTTTGTGAATGTGACATTGACTCTAGTTGTGTTACAGGGCCTTATACCAATTTATTTAGAATGTGATTGTTGCCAGTTTTGTTAAATTTAGAATTATTTTTTGATACAACCATTTATTCTTAATGTTGGAGTTTACAATTGTTATTTTGTTATATTCAAATAAAATAATTGTTTAATGCTTACAATTACATGTACATTTACATGTGCATGTACTACTGAGATTACAATCTGGGTTTATCTTGATTGTGTTTTGTAAATATCATGTGGTTGTATTCAAATATTGGATGCTTAATTATAATTATGTCTTGAATTGACTGAATTGTAGAAAAATTTACAATTTTTCTAAAAAGGAGAGGAAGTGTGTGGAAGTTGGGTATTTTACATGTGTATATGTGTGTGCAAAGGCCTATGGAATGTTGTGTAAGTTGTACGAGCTACCGATCATCGAGTCTGTGTGTGAATGACTGAATGTAATCATGAATGGAAGGGATGTATCTGTTTATGGATGATTATTATTATTAATATTACCTTGTTCGAGCTCTGTGTTTATAATATGTGTGTGTAAAAGTTCTGAGGAGTTACGGCACTACTGTATTAGTTCCGACTCCTGAGACCAGTGTATCCTCGTATAGTGATTTTCAAGCTCGTCAACTCTGTGGTTCTGTCTCGAAATTTACAGCTGGCTACAGATCAATGGAATGACAACACAGTTTATAACGTTCAACATTTTATTATATGAAGATTGGAAGTGATGAAACATGATAACTGAATATATACACAATGCTCACGTAACCTAACTGTGCGTCCGGTCCATATCTCGTATGAAAAATATCCACCCCTGTCCCTCCCTGGGGATAAACGTACCCAAAAATACAACGACTATAACATGCCTACAACGGGAAAAGACCACCCGAAATAACAACGGAATTACTGACTATATCATGCCTATTATTGAGAGAAAAATACCACCCAACCCGGGATAATTTAGAGGTTTAAGTCCGAAATCTACTGCATACCTGACTCTGTGAAGGAGAAAGACGAGCCGGCCAGCTACATGTAAGCCTCTGCCAGACTGTCGTATAATACTAAAATTCCCAGCTATATAGCTAAATTTAATTGTATGCCTCGAAATACACGTGCAGTTTGTCCCAAGACTATAGATAGACCGATACCTGAGCGTAGAGTAATGTACAGGTAAGGTGATTATAAATAAACACATACCCCGAACATTAGCCAATCAGAAACGTTGACAATACAACCGGAAGGGATTCCCCAACGGGAATACCCCGTATAAACAGTATGGACCGATGATCACAACAACACGCACTCTGATTTACAGGATGTAAATATGGTATTATATACAACAAGTAAGTGTTCAAAACCCAAATCTTTTACATGTGTATTGCCGTCGCTGGGACTTGTCGTCTGTCACTCGTGTCGTCCATGTTGTTTATAATTTGTCATGTATGAGAGCGGCTCGTTGATTGGTCGACCAGTAGGGCATCCGAGATTGGCTACCGTATTTACTATAATAAGGTAGCGCACGTGTTTTTGTCAGACGGGCAGTTAGCTTTTGCTGAGTCCGTCTCGGCGTCACTGTTAGCAGTAGGGTGAACACGTGTTTGCAGGTGGGTGGCTATGTAAATGTCTTAGTCAATGTTTCGTTCTTGTCTCGAACATTGTGTCGTCCTACGGGCCGAGCCAGGCAGCTGAACCCGTTTATATATCTGTCCGTGTTATCCAAAGCGACGGCCTGGTAAGGGCCTGGCTGTATATGTTTAATGTTCTTCATGTTCAAATAAAACTGTTGAAACTTAATATTGTTGTTCATTATTACTGTAACACATGGAACCCCAGACTAGAACCTGGGTAAAAGTCTGTAACGACTGAGAGGTCGTTCCTACTACAGAAGTAACTTGGGTACGTGTGACATGAATGCCCATACCAGCAACCAAGGAGTATAATGCAGCATTAGCTGAAGTGTTTATTATTTTCTCTTAGTACTGTACTTCAACTACCAATCTAATTAAAATCTAGATGTTCCTTATCACTTAGTTACATGAACTATAAGGGGTCACGTTCTGATGACTTCCGAGATGTGTGTATTTCACTTTCAGGGCGAATTGGCATTTTGTCGATGTCATCGAAGCAAAACGTTTTGTCACAGCATGCATCTGAAGCAAACCATTTCGGCACAGTACATAGCTATATGCTTTATGGGACGAAATGACTTGAAACAAATTGACAAATGCAAGCTATGCACTCTAGTCATGCTAATTCGGACATATAAAATTCACTTCCAAAATTCTGGAAGTAGTCATTTGATTGCCTAATCCAAAAGGTCACCCTGATGTGACCACTGATGGGATGTTGTTAGATGTTCATGTAACGTAGTGAAAATGAACATCTAGGTTTTAATTAGATTGTACCATAACACACATGTACTGCCCTTAGCCGACAGACGATGACGAAGACAGATACTGATGTCAATTGCTTTATTCCTCAATATCCGAACAACGTAAAAAACTACAACAGAATAAACAAAGACTGTCTTACCACAATGTACATAAATTGTGAACAATAAATTGGAGTTATGACTGTTTCAGTATTAACTTAACACTATGATAATGTTGAGCAAGTGTACAGGGGCTTCGTTGAAGGAAAAGTTGAAGAAAAAGTCATAACACGTGTTCTCTTCCATTGCATCTATTATCAAACTTCTTTGTGACACAGATTACATAACAGTAATAAACAAATCAAATAAAATATCCGGAATAAGGTACATTGTAATAAAATGAAAAAGTAAACGAACAGAAATATCCGGAAATTTACTAAAGGGACATAACTCATACAACACTTGGCACATGGAATAATGAATAATATATATTTAAGAAATTAGCCATCTCATCTATATATATAACACAAGATTGATTGAAAACAAATTCACATCAATAGCTTACAACTGGTCAATAACAATTAACAACCTGACTTTCACTTAAAACTACAGAAAACATAATAATGCATAATAATTAACTGACATTATGGCATTATAAACTTACGTCATGATGTCTCCAGGATTTAGTCCCAACATCTGTGTTAACCATGCATTATACCTCAAAGTGACACACTGCAAATAACAATCTTAATTAACTACATTTGTTTTACAATAATATTACATGTTGATCTATGCAAACCAAACTTAAGTAAAAATTGTCCAACACTTATAAAATAACTTGTAATTTAACAACACAGCAGATATCTTTATTTAAACTACTTTACTAGCTGGTGTCCATACAGACAATCAAACTATTCATAGCAATAAGCTTCATTATAATATAACCCAACACTACATGAGAACAATACACTAATTCGAGTTGTCTCCCCTTCCATGTTTGTGTCAATACAGGCCCCAGTGGCCTTTGCCAATTTTGCAATTGACAGCCTATATTTAAACATGTATAGCATATGTTATAGCTACCTAAACCCTATATATATAAGGTATCATACTTATCTACGAGGAATGCAAAACTTAAACATAATTGTAAATAAACAGTGAAATATAGCTGCAGGGCTGCCAGCATGGAGATGCTGGCCACTACTAGAATTACGCCACTGCATATATGGGGATAACATACAAAATACTGTGAGTAAATTCACTTTGAATCATATAAAAGTTCTTCATCAAGTAATATAATACTGACTGGCATAACTATGGGAAAAATACACTCTTTAAAACTTACAATAATGGTATTTGCGTTTCCTGGATGAAACATCGACGCTCCCGCCATGTTAGCATGCTTTGTACAAAGGGAGGTAACTACGCGCATCAACATAACAGTGGAACTTCAAGGTCACACCACTAAACTTAATTTTCTAATATAAAAAAACACCGTTCCGGTACAACACATATATATATATGTATATATATGTCAAGTATATATAACAATAGAAGGAAGTAGGGAATAAATCTCATTTTCAAGACAATGGCTATAGTTTGTCGATTTCAGCAGGAAGTGTGTAGAAGAGTATATCCTAGCAATGACAACTAAAGGTGATGTTTATGTAAATTACAATAACATTAAGAATTGTTTCCGTTTTTCATATGAGGGTAATATTTCACTCATTTCCATTGTCACTTTCTCTCTGTATAGAATGTCTACACATACACATTATACCCGTAGTAAGACACCTAGAAAACTTCCGATCAAAACAATATCCTGTTGCCTTAGCATTTGCAAATCTAAAACGAGGAATGCACGAGAACAAATTAAAAGAGAAAACGATCTTATGTGTTTATTAACTGCATTTTAAAAATAAATGGTCGTGGGCCGCTCTGAGATCTCCGCTTCATTTTCTTCAATGTCCCACGCCCGCTTAACAGTTAACCCTGAAATTTCTGTAAGAAAATCGAGAAAATTAAAGTAGGAAAAATATGATCATGAAACTTCAGCTATATGATGAAATAATACACCATTTTTTCAAGAGCTTCTGAGGCGTCCCCCAGATTCCTGCACTGTTTTCTTTTAAGTACACTTTGAAGAGTAAATTCAGAAAAAAATAAGTATTATCCCCAGATCAACTAGGACGATTAATTATGTAAATAATATCCTAAAAATAAAATAATTAAAATGAAAAACTTGAAAAATATGTTTAGTTTAAATCAATTTTATTGCAGATAAAAGCAAATGGATTGGACAAAAGTTGTACAACTTACTTACATATGATTGTACGTCCTTTCCGTAACAAGGAAATATATGCACAATTCGTCACGCAAAAGATTATTTTAACCTTGATTATATTTTAACTAAGACGGGAATAACGGTAGAAAGGGGCAAAACAGATAAGGAATACCAACGAAAACAGAATCATGTATGTGGTTTATCTAGTCTTGTCGAAGTAGGTAGACTGCTTTTCTAACACACACGTCCTTCTGCTTTCCAAAAATATGGTTCAGAAACTTCCAGAATTTGATGACCCCCGCCTTGGTTCCTTTCATAGTACATCCTAAACAGTTTATCATGAGAAAAACATCAGATAAAAAAAATTGAAATAAAAAAAAATTTAACACACACTGAAAATGTAGATCATATATACCATAGCTCACTTCCTCAGGATTTTCAGACTAGTTTTTGATAAAATACTCCCTTGACATTAGCACAGATTCTCCGATAACAAGAGAAAACGCTTAATGCGTTGAGGAGTACTTTCAAAATGGCACTGTCAAGTTGACGTGGAGTAACGTCACAAAGAAATTACGTCATTACTGACATCCCGATGATCATTCATGTAATACAAAATAAATTATTTACGCCAATCAGGATACAAGGACTTGTCAAGGTATAGTTATAGAGAGTGTGGAGTTGTGGTTTCTACTATTCCTACCCCTTAAAATCAGATAAAGACTGATAGAACAGCCAGACGTCTTGGTTAAATAAATTGATTTACCACAAGTTAGATAATACTTGGGAGAACATGAACTTTGACCCAGGAATGACTTTTGACCACGAACTTCCACGTGTGACAACCTTATCACTAAAAACATTGTGGGTTTGTACAAAATAGTTAATAAATGTTTTCAGAAAGAACGTAATTCTAATTGTTGAGTAGGTTATGGAGAGCTTGTTATCAATAAACAGGTTTTATTTATTATATGAAAAGAAAACTATCATGTTAAAAAGCCTAACATATCTTTTCATGTATCCATACACTGCCTCCAATTCCATCATAGTTCTTCTGTGGGAATCTTGATTTTCAATGGTTAACAGCATGTTGCTTTGACGTCAGATATATTGAAATTGACATGGTTCTTAACACTTTTATCAGGAAGAAATTATTTCTGTTAAATGGAACATATTACAGAAAGGTTATTTTAAACTCATGATTAGCCAGTTTAACTACTACATTAAGTAGTCATATGCCTGTTTTAGTTCACCTGAGACAAAATCTAGAGTGACCTATTCTAATCGCCTTTTGTCCGTCCAAAACTAAATTCAAGGAAATTTGGCAGAACGCTTCTATGGCTAAAGGTCAACCACAATTGTGAATTATATGGTCCCCACCTCCCAGGGGCCTGAGGGGCGGGGCTAAAAAAAGTCAAATTTACTAAAACTTATAAAAATCTTCTTCTCTACTCAGATATTGTGGAAGGGTCTTAAAGTGCTTTACCAAAGTTGTAGTTGAATTTAATGACCCAGGGGTCTCGGGTTCGCCCCTGGGGAAGGGGTAAACTTAACTATAGTTTATATAGGGAAATAACATTTTTGACTTTTATTTGTTGGATTTGTAATGGAATTCAATCTACTTTTGTAAATATAATCAGCATAGGATGACAGATTAATGGTAGGCACATGTTGGTCCTGACTGACCCCCAAGGGCTGATGGGCGTGGCTAAAAAGGGTAATTTAAATAGACTGAAATCTCAGGTGACCGTTAAGGCCAATGGGCCTCTTGTTTTAAATACATTCTTTAAACATTTTTACCCCCCCCCCCCCCCCCCCCCCCCCCCGCCTTCCTTTTTTCTTTAAAAAAAGTATGGTAAAAAGAATTTCCATGACTTGTGGAGGTTGGATATCATATTTATCTAACTCTCAAATTTTAAAAAGAGCTTTAGTGAAAATTTTGAAAACTAACTTACTTGAGTTAGATAAATGTGACATCCAACTGTCACTAGATGTGTAAACTTTTTTAACTATTTTTGTTATAACATGTTGACATTAAGCATCCCAAATGAAACAAGTACTTCATTGTTAATAACATAACGGTTTGCTATTGTACTAGCTAGAAGACCATTTTACTGCCCTGGGTTGAAACCAAACGCACTCACTGTCAAAATTGAGGCATATCCATCCTGTGATATATTGGGAGAAATTACAGTCATTGTATTGTTGACAATCGATTTGTATTGCCTAGTGATCAATTTGAAAGCATTGTTAGTGCAACACATATCATTCCATGGAAATTTTGAATAGATATTACTTATAATGTATAATGTTTAATTATGATTTAATTATGGTATACAATATCAGTGTTTTGAGGGTGACAGTGCATATCGCCACCTCGAGGAATATCACTGTCCACCAAGACAAAATCATATTTTATTCCTACTCGACCATTAACCTTTTGAACAACACCAGGATAATCACCAACTGACCTCTGGGAAGGAATGGAAGCCGTAATTTGCATTGTTTTACCCTTCAATGACAATACAAATTAGCCAAATCATACTACTAGTTGTTATATGAACGTCTCATAAGATTGCTAGAAATAAACCTTGCCTTTACTCTCATCATGCTCATGAAAACATTTCTTAATTAATTCTGGTTTTAGTAGTCCAGGGCACCTAATAATTTGTTAAGTTGTTTTATAGATGTATGCCATCACCGAATGTTTGAAAGGAGATTATTATTGCTTAATATCTACTTTGTTGATTTTTTTGATTTTTTTTGTAGGAGTTGATAGGAAATCGCAGGAGAAGAGAAAACATACCTTCCCAGAAACAAGTAAGCAAAAAGAAACCCTACGCAAGAGGAATTTCTGCGTTCAATGCCTTTGTTTCTGAACATAAATGTAGGATGTTTTTATTCCACTGCCACAAAGTAGTTTGAGACTATGTTAACAATGATTATTCTGCCTTCTTCCTATTAAACCCCAACTAGTCCTGAACGCTTGAATGGATTTTGATGAAATTTGGTCTGGAGCATCATTTTATCAATGGAGGGTGTGGTTCTCCTGGGGCTGGATGGGCAGGGTCCAATAGGGAAAATTGAGGCAAGTCTTTTAAATCCCTGCTTGTCCTGAACGCCTGAATGAATTTTGATGAAATTTGGTCAGAAGCATTAATGGGCAAAGGGATCAAACTTTGTATAAACAGAGGTTGTGGCACCCCTGGGACCAGAGGGGCGGGGCCCAATAGGGTTGGTTTATTTTGTTTAACGTCCTATTAACATCTAAGGTCATTTAAGGACGGCCTCCCATGCGTGCGACATGTATGCGTGTTGTGAGTGCGTATGTGTGTTTTGGGAGGCTGCGGTATGTTCGTGTCAAGTCTCCTTGTGATAGGCCGGAACTTTTGCCGATTTAAAGTGCTATCTCACTGAAGCATACTGCCGAAGACATCCAGCAGCACACCCCACCCGGTCACATTATACTGACAACGGGCCAACCAGTCGTCCCACTCAAATATGCTGAGCGCTAAGCAGGAGTAGCAACTACCATTTTTAAAGACTTTGGTATGTCTCGGCTAGGGGACAGAACCCAAAACCTTCCTCACAGCGGCGAACGCTCAACTAAAGGCCAAAAGTGAGGCATTGTCAAGGGAGACATTAGGAAGAAGAAAGTTGTTAAGGAAGAAGAGAAAAGATAAGATCCCAAGTTTAGTCGCCTCTTACGATCATGCAATGGGGGCAGCAGGTACAATTCTTACGCCCTACCTGCAGGGCAGTTTTTGTTACAGATTCTTCTCAATAACTATATAAACATCACTATATACGTTATGTTATCATTATTAAATGTGAAGTATCAATTAAGTTTTGTTTATTTTTGTAGTACATCGAGGATCTAGCATGTAATATTAATTGATTGAACAAGTTTATTAATTTCCTGTGAAATTAATAAGTAAATTCGTGTTGTATTCTTTTTATTATATATAACTCAAGAAACATGCCTTCTAATTATTTTCAATGCTTCTCCTCTATAAAGCGACGAGTAACGGAAGCCTCATACATTTCCCAATGTTGTTCCTGCTTTATCATTTTTAATGTACCCCTAAGCCCTTTGATGCATGGCAATATTTTATATAATAAATATGATTATTGCATATTTCTGTATATGCTATTGTAATTCTTGCATACATAATGTATACACGGTTCTCTCAAATACAATTTAGTGGAATCTACCCGTATTTATCCTGCAATAAGCCCAGGGGGCCAACACATCAACTTTGACTTAAAAGTAGGGGGTTGGCTTATTGCAGGACAATGAAATAACATTGGCTGGCATTTCCATTGAACTGCAATAGACATGGGTGGGCTTATTACCAGGCATGGGCTTATTGCCGTCATATTGTGACGTCATAAATAAACGACATCACACAAATGTCTGTAGAAGAGAAGCATGGACATACATTTGAAAGCATTTTTCTGGAGTTATATAAATATCAACAGAATTGAACACTTGTGTTCATATCAGATTAAATTGATTTTACTCGTTTGAGTCATTTAAAACTTCCCAAATAGTCGTTTCATAGGAAATTAATAAACTTGTCTACATGTCAAACATTACGAAACCTACATAACTGTGGAGGCAAACTAATATTCTAATATTACATCACTGACTCCTTAATAAACTCCAGCCCAAAGCTGACGTGTTTTAAAGTCCAACCCACCACTCTGTTTTCAGAGCGTAGCTGAAGTAAACCTACGTAAATAATGTAAACATGCCGAAAGCTCGCTCCGTTTTCCGAGCGTGTCATGTTCTAAAAGAGCCTAACAACAAACATTAGTCTGCTCTGTTTTCAAAGCATAAGTGTCTAAACTAGCTTCATTATTATGAATCGCTCTGTTTTCAAAAAAAGAGAGAAAGAAAAGAAACGCCTCAATTTTAAATCCTCCAACACAGAAAGTTACAATAAACCATTCGATCTCCCAGAGTTGCTTGAATCTTTAAACAAATCACACGATTCAGCAGCTAGGCCTGATGAAATTCCATACCAATTCCTGAAACATCTACCGGAATCATCCTTACGTTGTCTCCTATATATTTTTAATCAAGTCTACGAATCTGGAAAGATCCCAGATTCTTTGAAGGAATCTACAATTATTCCAATTCATAAACCTGGTAAGGACACCATTGAACCAAATAATTATCGTTCAATCTCTCTAACGAGTTGCATTTGCAAAACACTTGAACGGATGATAAACACTCGACTAGTTTGGTTCCTTGAATCCAATAATATTTTGAGTCCACTCCAAAGTGGATTCAGAAACCAACCGCAGAGGAACAGTATACCATCTGGTCAGATTAGAAACCTTCATTCGAGAAGCTTACGCGAAGAAGGAGCATCTTGTCGCTGTGTTCTTTGATCTGGAAAAGGCATACGATACTACATGGCAATATGGTATTATGAAAGACCTGCATGAAATTGGTGTACGTGGGAATCTCCCAAAATTCATTTCAAACTATATATCTGACAGACATTTTAAAGTTCGCGTAGGTTTCAACTTATTCTGAAACAGCAAAACAGGAAATGGGAGTCCCTCAGGGTGGGATCCTTTCCGTAACACTTTTTGGTCTGAAAATCAACAGTATAACTAAATGTCTCGGTAAGTCAACTGAAGGGTCTCCATTCGTCGATGACTTCTTGATCTGCTATAGGTCGAAGCACATGCACACGATAGAACGACAACTTCAACAATGTTTAGGCAAATTACAAACATGGGCGGATGAAAACGGCTTTGAATTCTCCAGATCAAAAACTGTCTGCATGCACTTCTGCCAAAAACGAAAACCACATAATGATCCAGATCTAACATTAAACGGTATCAAAATTCCAGTTGTCGAGCAGACTAAATTCCTCGGACTAATTTTCGATTCGAAACTCTCCTTTGTTCCACATATAAAATACTTGAAAGATAAGTGCTCAAACGCAATGAACATTTTACGAGTACTATCCCATACTGACTAGGGTGCAGACCGCGAAATGCTTCTGCGCCTTTATAGGGCACTTATTCGATCAAAACCGACTATGGCTCCATCGTTTATGGATCGGCACGAAATTCTTACCTGCAGATGCTGGATCCTATCCAAAACCAAGGATAACGTCTAGTACTTGGTGCTTTTCGAACAACATCTGTGCAGAGCCTTTATGTTGAGGCAAATGAACCATCCCTAAATGACAGAAGGAAAAAACTTTCTCTTCAATATGCCGCCCAATTGAAATCCAACCCGAGAAATCCGGCTTTTGACCTTGTTGTCAATCCGAAATACCAAAACATATTTAATCAAAACCAAAAACTCTTACCAACATTTGGCATTAGAATTTCGAATGTTCTTCATGAACTTAACATAAGCTTTGACAACATAGGCGAATACACCGTATCGGATGTACCGCCATGGCCTGTTGAAACACCGGATATTAACCTTACTCTACACGAGAGCGCAATGTCGAGTGTATTACCCGAAGAGCACAAATCTTCTTTTCGGGAGTGCATTGCAGATTTTCCTGATCATGTTCAGATCTACACTGATGGTTCAAAAGATGGAGTAAAGGTCTCCGCAGCATGCTATTTTGATCGCCATTGCTCTTCAATCCGCATACCAGATGGTGCCTCTATCTTCTCTGCGGAAGCATGTGCCATCGATTTGGCCCTCGACCATATCGAAGAACAACGCATCAGAAAGGCATTAATTTGTTCCGACTCTCTATCCGTCCTTCAGAATTTACAATCACGAGATCCAAAGAACATACTCGTACAAAACCTTGTTTTACGAATATCTCGTATCTTAAAAAAATGCAAAATAACATTACTTTGGATTCCGAGCCATGTCGGAATTAAAGGCAACGATATTGTTGACCGTCAAGCAAAACTTGCTCTAAATCTGCAACAAACAAATATTAAAATAACATATACAGATTTCAAACCTGTAATTAGTTCTGCCAAATACGTTTGGATGAACCCAAGTATAAGCTTTACATCTTAACAAAGAAGGCTATTCAAGTGTTTGAAATACACATGTAGGCTCAAAACATGAAATGAATTACTGTAGCCTATAAATACATTTACAATCTGTATGACTGGAAATGGACATTTATTTTCTTTACTCCCGCGAGCGCGGACGCGTACCTAGAGGGAAAACAAATAATTTTATAAATAAAACTGAAGAAAAAGATAGATTTTTTTTTCCAAATGTCCAAAGATTTCACAATTATAGTAGGTCAAGTACATTGTCCTCGACCTTCTCCGCCGCTGTCTCCACCAGTTCATCCACCTCCTTCTTGCACTCCCTCTCCCTCATGTTCCCTGGTCTAGGGGGTAGAACATCTCCTGGGGATCTGTACTTCCTGTTGGGGACTATCACAGCTGCCACCTCCCCCTGGCCCTGATGGTGCTGTCTAATGTGTCTTACTCCCATTCGACGCCCCCGCACTCTCCTATCGCAGCGGATGCACTCATACAGCCTGGCGGATGGAGAGTGGAACCTGCTCCAGTGAGTGAGGTAGGCCCCCAGCCTCCCATACACTTGGGACACACACCCCTCCACTGGGCATGCCATGCCCGCTGAAGGCCACAGAGGCCTTTCCATGGTCCGGAATTCCTCCATTTTCTTGGCATCAGATCCAGCAGTTGGAGATCACTCATCTTTACTTTGTAGAACTTGTAGAACAATTATACCTGAAATTAAAATGAAACTACTCATAGTTCCCGGTGACGCACACACCAAAAAATATAAATCCTACCTACATGTAAACAAGCAAATGTATTGCTCACAATACTTCCCCTAACAACATAACCTAACACATCCCCTGCCCTAATTTACCATCACTGCCTCCATGCACCCTGTAGTCAGCACAACATTCCCTCTAAAACTATGACTGCAGTGTAGCTACTCACAGTGCTGACATATATACAGTAGTGCTAACCTATCCCCTTCCCCCTCAAAAAAACAACAACTGGCAAACACCTAGTTTTTAACCAGGCCTACAGACACCTCACTTTATAATTAGGCCTTAACATTTTACTACTTTCTTCATATAAGAAGAAAATCTTTAAAACTGTTTGTACAGTTATTAACAGAATAAACAATCAATACTCAACTTCAAGGAGGATTTCAACCTCCTCAGCATTCTTTTAAGCTATGGCTGCCTTTCCAACCATTAATTCTGCGCAGCCAGTTAAAAATTGTAGTCGCCTTATTGCCAAATTTATATTTACAGTATAATAACAAAAACATATTTAGCTGAATTTTCATTAACTGTTGCACACCACAAACACATGATTTTTTTTTATTATTCCTGCCATATTATCCTGAGCTAAAACTATTAGTTTAAGTTTAAACATATTTTATTTGAAATAATTCAAATGGAATTGGACACAAGTTATATAACTTATAAACGTCCTCTTCCATACAATAGTATACAATGGTAAATAATATTAAATAAATATGTGGCAGCTAATTGTAAACAGATGGTATTAATGTACATATCTAATATTATATAAAATAAAACAAAACAAAACATTACTTTATACAGATAGTATACTATAAAGTATTCCCAATATCAACAATAATGCAGAAAATTTCATTTGTATGACAGTATACCTATAGGATATAAATATATTAACTATCAAGGGTTTGAACAAATAATTGTATATAAAAAGCAGTTACATAAAGTATATAATAAGAAATTTATTTAAAATACTCAGTTGTAGCAGACTGAATACAACTAATAGATTGGATTATGCAAAACGGTTAGTGTTTTTAATATATTCTTGTACAAATAAACGTATACTATCATTATCAGTCTGGTTTAAATTAACAGAACCGTTCAATAGTACATCTAAATCGACGACTACATCATATCTGGATAGTTTTCTGAGAAATATATCACGGCAAAAGTTGTATGAAGTACACTGAAAAAAGTAATGAAAGGGGTTTTCTAATGGGTAAGAACAGCTACATGCTGGTGATAAAACTAAATTACACCTGAAAAGGTCTGCATTCAAAGTGCTACAACCGTGACGAAGTCTAGTATGTATTATGTCAAATTTTCTGTTGCCTATAGACAGTTTAGTAACAGGTTTGTCTTTTCCAGTAATAGATTGTTTAAATTTTGGTAATGATTCTATATTTCTGGTAGAGATGTCTAACGAGTTCCACATTCTAATAGTACTAGGTAAAAATGATTTTTCATACAAGACTAATCGACACACGGGTATAATGTAATATTGACCATTTCTCAAATTGTATCTACTGATTTCGTTTACTCTATTGGTTACGATATCATGTAGATATGAAGGAGCTAAATTTTGTTGTATTTTATAAAACAATAACAACTTTCTCTGTTTCCGTCTGTCTTCAAGTTTTTCCCAACCGGTTTCATTATATAGAGACACCCTACTTGCAAATAAAGGCAAACCTGTAACTATTCTGGCGGCTTCTAGTTGGACTTTTTCTAATTTATCACAGTCTGTATAATTACAACCATCCCACACTTCGCTCGCATATTCTAAAATAGGTCTGATGAATACAATATAGAGTTTAGATAAAATTTCTTTATTTACAGTAAATTTCAATTTTCGTAAAACAGATAAATGCTTAGAGGCTGATCTTACAATATTGGAGATATGTGTTTCCCACTTACCATTTTCATTAAAAGTTACTCCTAAGTGTTTATGTGTAGCACTGTTCGTAAGCGTGGTATTATTAAAAGTCAACTGAACATCTAATCTGTCTAAAGAGCCATTAAAAAGAACCACATCAGTTTTATTAGGGTTGAAATTCACATTCCATTTCTTAGACCAGTTATCAATAACTGCTAAATCGCGGTTCATATAATGTTCAATTTCTGCAGCACTATTTGAAGAATATGCTAGTGAAGTGTCGTCGGCAAACATTCTAGACATCGAAAATAGGTTTTCACAAATGTCATTGATATACAATAAAAATAAAAATGGTCCTAAAACAGAACCTTGTGGTACACCAGCTTTTATGTAACCTGTGTAAGAGACAGCGTCACGTAAATATACAATTTGATTTCTACCACTTAAATAATCTTTCAGCCAATTATAAATTTTACCTTTAAAACCGTATGCTTGAACTTTTTCATTAAACCACCATGCCAAACTCTATCGAAAGCCTTCGAAATATCAAAAAATACCATACATGTTTGACGCTTGTTTTCTAGTGATACACAGATGTTGTGATAAATTTCCAGTAATTGTGTAACAGTTGAATGGCCTGGAACAAAACCTGACTGGTGTTTGTACAAAAGATTATTATTAATGATAAAATTGTATAAATGTTTGTAGATTACTCGTTCAAACACCTTACTAACTGTACTAAGAAGAGAAATAGGTCTATAATTAGACGACAAAAAACGTTCACCCTTTTTAAATAAAGGTACTACTATAGCTGTTTTCCACTGACTTGGAAACTTACATTGACTCAGAGATAAATTAAAAAGTAATTGAAGAGGTACACTCACACTTTCTGCAGTATTTTTCAACATTTCATGACTAATTTTGTCTTTACCGGTAGCTTTATTTAGCTTCAAAGTTAAAAGAATGTCCTTAATTTCATTTACAGAGAAAACAATATTTTCAATGGAATTGTGACATCTAGAAGGAAAATCAGGGACAACAGTGGATTCATCGACGTTATTAGCAATAGAACAAAAAAATGTATTGAGCAAATTTGCCTTTTCTTTGTCCTCATAAATTAATTCACCTTTATCACTGTCATATAATGAAGGAATAGATTCTGATTTACTTGTTTTACCAATAAGTCGATGCATAAGTTTCCAAAAGTTTTTAGAATCAGACAACGATAAGTTATCAACAATTTCATTAATATTTTCAAAAAACGATGTTTTAGCATACTTTTTCATGTTATTTACTTTGTTTCTCTGTTGCTTAAATTTTAGAATGTCATTTGGGCGATTAGTTCTACGAGCTTGTTTGTGTAGCCTATCCCGTTTCCTGATTTCTCTTCGCAATTCTGAATTAAACCAGGGTTTATCATTCTTCCTAACAGTAATAGTTTTCTTTGGTATACATTGATTAGCAAACTCAAGAAATGTTGAGGTGAAAATATCACAAGCTTCATCTATATTACAATTTTCAAAATATTCCCCCCATGAACAATTTCTGATCAAATTATTTAATAGGTCATAATTAGCATCTTTATAAATCCAAACATCCCGTTTGTATGTATTCGTATTTTTACCTGGTATCTCAATAACTACATGAGTGGCAGAATGGTCACTTATTCCATTTTCAACGGGTATGACAGAAGATTCTAAAACATGTACAGTATCGCTAACAAAAATGGGGTCAATAAGAGTCCGTGTATTATAGGTGATACGGGTAGGTTCATTTATTACATTCGTTAAGTTAAAAAGTAAAACAATATCATTAAGTCTATGATTTCGAATCTTTAACAAATCAATATTAATATCGCCAAGTATGATGACATTGGCACAATAATTAAAAGCCCTTTCAATGGATGCTTGGAAATTGTCCCAAAAAGGTATATTTGATCCTTCAGGACGGTACACAGTACAGATCAGATAGGAGAAACCAGTACAATTCAATTCTATCCATAAAATTTCACCCCCATTAAATTCTAAATCCTGTCGACGTTTAAAATGAACATCTTCAGCTATGTAGGCCATTACACCGCCACCAAAACAATTCCTATCTAGTCGGAGTGGCTCCGAGAAACCTTCAATTAAAAGATCAGAGTTTGGCACATTTTCGTCGAGATGTGTTTCAGTAAACAAAAGAACTGTATATTCATGAGCTATTGATTCAATATCAGAAATTTTATTACGAATACTTCTTGAATTCAGATGGAAAAAAGAAAACTCTTGCGAGTGTAAATCAGGACCGGGATTGGTTTCGATGTCATTGCTTAAAAGCAATATCAATATAATAATGTAGTACGGGTTTTGAAGAACAGTTTTTAGATTGTTGAAGATAATATGCAGAGTCTGATAGTAAAGTACATGTAGTTTTCGAATACCAAGCAACAGAAAAACAAAAAGTAACATAAAAGAAAGTGCGCGTTTACATAGACATCGTATAGATTTGCCATACATTTTAAAGTAATATGTCCCGATTGCCACTCTGTACGAAACTATATCAATAAACATTATACAAAGTTGATTTTAAAACTTGTTTTGATAAATGTACGGAGTAAGGCAAAAGGACACAATTTAAACTTTTTGAAAAAGTGATATGGGATACATCAAATATGCTATATACAACAAACATCTGAAAATGTACAGAAGAATAGAAAAGTAGAAGAGAAAATAAACTCACCCATGTACATGAACGTATAAAATAAGACAGAGCGTCTCTTAGCATTACATGTAAAGGTTTTGAATATCCTTCAATAAGAGAAGGATGGGCAGCGTAGCAGTTTATTTTATTATACACAATTGATGTAAAATAAAAAGACGAACAAGAGATCTTTGTGTCATAACATACAAAAAATATTTACAAAAGATGTACTTTTATATTCGTACAATTTAAACAGCTAACATTAAATTAATGCAAGCTCGTGTCATAATTCAATCTTAATGAAATAGTGCGACACACACGAGGTCAAATAACCGATATTTTATAAAATAAAGTCACCTGGAATACTGACGAACTTTACATTGCAACAGAATCAGACAGACAGACAGAGAGAGAGAGACAGACACACAGACAGACACACACACAGACAGACACAGACAAACGGACAGACACAAAGACAGACGGACAGATACACAGACAGACGGACAGACACACACACGGACACACAGACAGACACACACACACACAGGCAGACGTACACACAGACACACACATAGACAGACCTATTATGTTTTAAATAAACATATGTCACAGTTTACATATATATTTGTATAGTTCATTTTCAAAATATATACAGTTTTCATGGATAAATACCTTGTTTCTATGACTTAAGGTTGATGTTAATTTAATTTCTCACATAAGTTCAAGTAAAGTTACACTCATGACAAGATAAAGCGTTTACTATTACTAGATTACTATTACTGATGTGAATATGACACATGTGGACACTCGTGTGTGCATATTTCCACTGCACACCAGCTGTATGCATATGTGTCGTGGTGGATTAATTGTGTATAACATTACACACTTATACAATTAGTGTGCACTGTGCACAACCTCACACACAAAGTTGGACAGGCAGACACACACACAAACGGACGGACGGTCAGACATACGGACGAACATAGACATAACGTGGCGTTGAGTAGACACATTTACCGATGTATGGTATAAGTATAATATATGTCAGATCAACATGAATATTTAACGGTCAATTTGAAGTAAACAATGTTAGTCTGAACATGAATTATTATATTATCCACATATTTTCAAGTAATGTCACACTCGTGTGTCTCCACAGTGGACAAAGCATAGACAAACACGGCAAATAATGTACAGGTTTATGTGCAAAGTATGTTCGGATTTTCATAATGTAGCGATCAATTAGACCGTATGCCATAAATACAGTACGTGTACTATGTATTACATATGTATACCCACACTGAGCTTCAAGTTTAACTCACGTGCATAATTTAAGACAAGTATTTGTATGTACATGTATTAGTATAAATTGGGCGTTTTGAAATAAAATGTATTCTACAATAGTTTAGTCATACATTTATAAATCCAACTTAGCATATCTTGTAATGCAATTATATTCGTAACACAAGTTCGGCAAGTTTATGAACAAATTGGGGTCATTTGTCCATCAATACTTTGGGTCCCGAACGTCTATATCCTCATGAGTTCGCACGAGGATTTTACGGCTACTGGGGGTTTCCTTCAAAAATATACGGCCATCCGCCGTCCAAAATGCGTCGATAGACTTATCTTTTCTGAGTTGGAGCAAATGTGAAACAAGCCCTTGACGGTATTTAGTGAGGTCTTCTGTGATAAATGTTTTGGCCGGGTTACGCGCTAATTTCGATTTCGACATGTAAATTTTGTTTTTTATTTTCCAGTTGCGCAAACGGCAAATCAGTTGTGCTTTGCCAGTTGTCGGGTTGATTTTTCCGATAATGTGGGACCTGTCAATGTCGTTTTCAGATATTTCAACTCCAAGTTTTTCGCGCGCAATTTTTACAATGATCGCATCAGTGTTTGGAATTTCTTCCGGTCTCAGTGGTACGTTATGGAAGCGCAAGGAATTCCTACGCCCATATTGCTCTAATTCCTCGATGTTACACTGTACTTCCGTAACCTGATCACATAAGAGCGAATTTTCTTCAGCTAGCTTTTTATTTTGCTCTTCGAGAAAGTTAATCTTCTCGGAGTGGGCTTCCAAACGGTCCATCAGAGGGCTGACCGCCTCTTGAACAGCGTCTTTGATCATAACAGAAAGTTTGTGCATGTATACGGTATCGTTTAATTTGGTGTTAATTATTTGATCCAGGTTAACAGTTTTTCCTCTTGATAACTGAAGAGTGAGACCAGTATCGGTACCTGTAGAGAAAAGTTCTGGACATGACAAATCCGGTAACGAGCCCCTTCTCTTGGCTGCCGAGCTAAGAGGGCTGGTAGCTGGTTGTTTACGTTTAGTAGATGGGCTTGACGTCATAATCGGTAGTCGATAGTATAGCTAAAACTATTTACAGGGTTCTGCCGAAGAAAAGGATAGGAGAAACAGCATGTTTCTTCCCTGCTTACCAAAAATAATTATTTCCAAACTTTATGGGGAGAATCTTTCCCTTGGCTTTATCATTCTCCCTGCCTGAGTTTTCACTGGTGACTTAAATAATTGTTCAGGAATGATGTCCGGCTCTTCTGAAGATGAATCACTCGAAGAGTTACCTCCCCCTTCACCTGAGTGATGGCCTTCAGACATCTCCAGAGGAGCCGGATCCACCACATGTGGTTCCAACCAGTTTTGCGGAGTACTGATGATACCCTCGTGTTTGAAAAACCGAAGTGACAACACCATGTCTGCAGGTTTTGTATGCGCAGTATCCATGGGTGTGTTCGAAACGACTGCCCGGAACATATTCCCACTGTTCCGCAGAACATGTTATATCGAATGCACCGGCACAGGAAGTTCTAAAACCAATATGGCGTCGCCTGGATTATTGTCAGCGGTAGTACCATTGACAATGTTATTGAATGAAGAAGACGAGGAAAATGATATTGGCAATACTACAGATGATACGACAATGACATTGTTTATGTTAATGATGTCTAGTCTAGTGTAAGTTTATATCATAGGCATATAAAAGTAAGCGAATTGCAGTAGGTTTGCATGTCGAGATGTAGCTGTAGGTAGCCTATTATCCGATTATTGTAGTTAAACACGACTCCGACAATAAGTTGATTATGATAAGCTTTTAGATTACAGTTGTCACATGCTTTTCTACTATATATTGTTAAATTGTATGTGCTGGTGATGTTGTATTTATCTTAAATGAATGCATAATGTTTTCTACCCCTCCCCCTGTATCAAATTATCTAGACAAGTTCCTGATATTCGAGCCAAAAATGACTGCACCATACAGTAAAATTATAGATAACTATGCTTTTTATGAATAAAATTCATTTCAACCTTTACAGGCCTAGTGAAGAGAAGCCACGGATAAGGGGCTATGTTGAGGATGTTGTACCTTGCTACAGTAATGAATCCTTTCGTAGAATGTTTCGCATGAACCAAGCAACTTATAAAGCTTTCCTTCTACATGTCAAAGACTTGCCAGAGATGCAACCAGCTGGACCAGGAGGAAAAGAGCCCATCTATATTGAAAAGCAAATCCTACTAACTCTATGGTATTTAGGTGGTACAGATACTATTACCAAAATTGCAGACAGATTTGGATTATCAGAATCTTCAGTTGTGTTGTGTAGGGATAGAGTTTTGTCAATATTGATTACACTCTCCGATCAGCTGATAAAATGGCCTAATCAGCAAGAAATGTTAGAGGAGGCAAATTAGTTTAAAAAAAGGAATGGATTTCCAAATATTATTGGTGCCATAGATGGCACCCATATCAAAATAAAAGCTCCAAAGGAACACCCTCAATCATATGTTAACAGGAAAAACTTTCACTCCTTACAACTTCAATGCGTTTGTTGTCACAACATGTTGTGTTCACAGGATTTCCGGGAAGTTGCCATGATGCTAGAGTACTGAAGAACTCGGATTTGTGGGATAGTGGCCTTTCAAAATGCAACATGATCCATCATATATTAGGAGACGGGGCATATCCTTTAAGACGCTGGCTAGTAACACCATTTCGTGATAACGGACATCTGTCACCACAGCAGAAGAAATACAACCACTACCATTCAAACAATCGGGTTGTAATCGAGAGGGCGTTTGCATTGCTGAAATCTCGTTTTAGAAGGCTTCATTTCATCGACACAACAAAAGTGTCAACAGCAGTCGACATCATTATGGCCTGTTGTGTTCTACACAACTTGTGTATCCTGGAAAATGACGAGATAACTGAGTATCTCTTACTAGCTGAAGTTGGCGCTCCTTCTGGAAATGCACCCTGTTTTCAAGATATAACTGCTGAAGGTATTCTGAAGCGAGACACTGCTACTAGAAATTTAGTGTAAATGCTTTACTTGGATAATGTAAAGTGAAAGTTCATGGCAGATTTTAAAAATCACCAATTATAGTATTGAAGACAGTAGTATATACATTACTGGTGATTCTTCTGAATAATTCTGCATACAAGAATGTAAATTATATTTAGGTTTTTGATGCCTATATCAAAAGCATAAAACTGCCACTGTATAAAGTATCAATTTGTCCAAATAGTTGTATTCTTTTGGATTGCTATTTACTACTGTGTCCCTAACTTCTAACCTTATTGGATTTTGGTGCGAAGCAAAATTATTTTAATTATGAAAAGACCGCTACAAAAACTACAGACAAAAGCAAAAACCAATTACAATTTGTATTCAACATTTTTTAATCATTTTCACACACATTTAACAAATAACAGTTTGAATTGTTGATTTTTAACAAAAAAATGTCGGACACCTGTACCTTATGCATAATGAAAAACATATGATGCAAGATTGAATCACACTTTGTCAGTTTCTTATGAAAGTAACATTCTTTCTGTATGATTTGAAACTGAACAATGGAATGTTTTATTTAATGGCAATAAAAGTTAAAAGATCTATAATAGTGTCTTTGGGTTAAGTGCACGGGTATATGAATTAGCAGAAAAGTATGATTACTTATCACAGTTAAAAATAAGAGATTCCAGAGGGATCTTTGGCACCCACCATAGATAATTGATCTTCATTTGCTCTTAAAAAGTTTTATCTTAAGTCCCATGAACAAAATAGCATGGACGAAGGACAGACCAATGACGCAGGGCGATTTGAATAGACCACATATGATCATGATGGTTGTAAAAAAACACAAAACTATACTACGGGTGTTTGCAGTACAATCATAGTGATTTCTTTATCACAGTTGGAAATAATAATGGGTCTGCATTGCTCACCAGGTATTAATTTCACATTTGCATAAACTTAAAGTGGTCTAAAACCTAGATTAATTAAGTCAGCCTTTTAAAAGAATACAATCCAATTTCATCATTGTGTCAAGGTAGTTTTTCATGAAATGTATTGCTCAGCTTCTTCTAAGGAAGCTACCAGTCAAAAACCATGTCTGTAGCCGTTATGGTTAATAAGAAAAGGCCTTTTTAAATGTTTTAAAATATATGACCTTTTTGACCTTGAACATGAGTGAAGCTCAAATTTCTGTTGACAAATTTGTCTGGCTTCAGCCAATGACTCAAGCAAATATTCTTCTTGACCTTTTGGTTATTTAGAAGAAGTGGTTTAAATGGAAAATTAGACACCTGACAGAGGAACACTGGACGGACATATACCGTGCCATGGCATAAGCTCACCTGGCCCAAAGGAGAGCCAGGCGAGCTAAAAACAAAATCCCTAAAAGGCTTTCTGTTCAAAATGTAACAAAAAATGATTACTCATCACAGATGAAAATAATAATGCTATAACATGTATTCATGTAACAAAACATAATAAATCTACTCCCGGAATTTCTGTTTGTCGTTCAAATATACATGTAGGGAGTTTGCATATCACGTGAACTTTGATGTTACAGTCATTTGAACACTTTGATTCGTTGAATGATGGGTTTCAGACAAACAGGGCAAGTGTCCAACTGGGTTGCACAATTTATGCAGGAAAACAGGTGTCCACAATTGCAAAAAACACAATCTCTTGGTGAATCCATGCACACACCACAATCCGAAAAAAATTAATATAATAATACTTAGGAAATTTAAAGTAATTTTACCATGTAATGTTTAAGTGAGCATACAATTCAGTCCTCAAATAAAAATCCAAAAATAAAGATTTTAACTGTTAAGTTTGTCTACATGTTTCTTGTGTTAGATGCTAACCTTTGTTAGATAAAGTGCAATTAGGTTATAATAAATTTAAAACTTCCATAAATTACAATTGTACTAACACTTTGTCTTCTATTTGTTATTTCCAGAAGCAAGTGTTGATTTCCCAGTGATTGCTGCAATTAAGTTGTTCATTACTGAAATTCTTTCATGATGCATCTGTTCCCTTCTCGCTACTGCCCTGCATGTTGGGCGTAAGAATTGTACCTGCTACCCCCATTGCATGATCGTAAGAGGCGACTAAACTTGGGATCTAATCTTTTCTCTTCTTGATAACTTTCTTCTTCCTAATGTCTCCCTTGACAATGCCTCACTTCTGGCCTTTAGTTGAGCGTTCGCCCCTGTGAGGAAGGTTTTAGGTTCTGTCCCCTAGCCGAGACATACCAGAGTCTTTAAAAATGGTAGTTGCTACTCCTGCTTAGCGCTCAGCATATTTGGAGTGGGACGACTGGTTAGCCCGTTGTCAGTATAATGTGACCGGGTTGGGTGTGCTGCTGGTTTGGCTAAATTGATTGAAACAACTTATTCTCTGAAACTTAGCAATGGTTTGACTGGTAGCATCCTATTGGGGTAGGGATTCAAAATTGCAGAAAGGAAGGAGCAAGGGGTCATATGCTCGTACCACACCATCTGGAATATATTCAATTATTTTACAATCAGAAAACTGAATATGACCAAAACTTTCTGCTTATGTTGCAACAACTATTTTAGGTTAGAAACAATGATTGATTTAATAAGTACAATGTATAAAGAAAGGAATCATTAAGTCTTAAAGAAATCTTTTACCAGTAAATCAAATACTGTTAAATTTACATAAATTCACCAATGTTTGCCATTTTGAGGATTATCCCTACTATTTATGGCATCTTGTATTTCAAGCCCCCAAGCTGGAATGCTACCAGGTCAATAAGTGAAGGAAGTCTTTATAATATTTGAATATAGCCAAATTGGCCTTTTTGGTCCCACCCGAGGTCCTGAGGAGGTCAGCCCCACCACCTGTACAGTTTTGAATGTCTACCCAATAGTGATGCTACTAGGCAAATATGAGTGATTTCCATTTCAGAGATTAAGTGATTATTGACAAATTGACCACTTTTGGTGTTGCCATAAGGTTCCCAGGAATGTCTAAATCCAAAAAATGTTCAAAAATAGCAGAGGTCAAATATATGAATTATTGATAAATTTTTGTCTGTTAATAGTAATGGAGACATTGACCATGCTATCTGAAAAAACAAACTCCATTCAAGTATTTTCATACTGGACTAAAATATAAAATTGGAATAGAATACTTTAACATTTCAGGTCAATAGATCAAGAGTAAGTAAAATTATGAAAACTTTATTCTTTGTAAACAATACAATGTATTGTCAAATTTGACTTGTTTATGCAGTTTGGTTTTAGCAATGAGAAAAAGTGAATATTATGTAATATAAATCTGAACCCAAGATTGTAGTAGATAGAGCCCAGAAAAGATAGTGTAGTGGTAGGGCGGAAGGATGGATATCGATGGACATAGTCCCCGCCATGCTTTCCAGTAATTGATAACATTACCACTACCATAATTAAGCATATTGAATGTATTTTTCAAGCTCTTTATAAACACATGTCTGTGAGTTTTATGCAAGCTATTCTGAATTGATTACAATACTGTTACAGTACCTTTATTTGCAAATATGTATCTGTTGCTCACTGGAATGCCAGCTTCCTGTCGGATTGGCAAGGTAGTTTAATCCTGCTTGGCAATCTTTCGGTATTAGCACAGGAACACCTGCCAGTCTACAAAAATTAAACACATAAAAAACTAATTGCAATCAGATGTAAATTCCCTATTAAATTTGAAAAAGTGAAATCATGAAATATAGATCATATAAATGGGATTACATTGCAGAATTATTGAAAATCTTAATTTTATTTTGTTATACTTTCGTCCACTATAGATATAAATACATTGTATGTAAAAAGACATATCCATAGTTACGAATTCATACTTAAAGAAATAAAAGAAATGTTCAGTCATTGGGTTTGAATAAAGTATATCAATAACGAACTCTTTCTGTTATTTTCTTTAAACTCCACGACATACCCCCTTTAGTAAGGGGCTGCGGTGGCAGAGTGGTTAAGGTGTCCCGACACTTTAACGCTAGCCCTCCACCTCTGGGTTGTGAGTTCGAAACCTACGTGGGGCAGTTGCCAGTTACTGACCGTAGGCCGGTGGTTTTTCTCCAGGTACTCCGGCTTTCCCCCACCTCTAAACCTGACACGCCCTTAAATGACCCTGGCTGTTAGTAGGACGTTAAACAAAAACAAACAAACCAAACCCCTTTAGTAATAATAAACTGGGTTTTACATTATTAGCACTCTTTTGTTATTATTTAAAGTGTGTACAACTGATGTATGAATAATTTCTTTCAGAATTTCAGAAACTAAATTAGATAAGCAAGCTGTGTATTCATGTCCCATATCAGTCCCCAATAACGATAGTAACATTGAACTTGTTAATGACCCAGTTTCACCAGTAAAGCAATCAAAGCAACTGGCCCTTCGACTCAGATGACCTTAAAAGTAATACAGGAACAAAACTTTTAATGCCACCTGCATTTGCTCAAACTCTTACAAACTTAGTTTAGTGCCCAAGTTAAAAAATTTCACTGCATCAATTCCATCAAAGTAATAGCATACTTTTGTTAATTTCACTTTACCTTTCCCCGCACAGTCATGATTTCTTGGGAACTCAATAGTTTTTTATCAAGCTCTGTGCATTCTCCAAGAATCTTCTCAGTGTCAGCAGTGTGTCCTTTTCTGTTCTGATAGTCCTCCAGTCTGAAACACAATCGCATGTTAAAGTCAAAATCACTCACATTCTAAGCGCTACATATTTGTTCTATAAAAACTGAATTTTCTTCTTTCCTTTCTCTTTTTTTCTCATCATACAATCATAAATGGGGGCTTGATGTTTTGCAAGACATTAACATGAATTGTATAACATTAAAGACTTACTACATGTCTGATGTTTTCTTCTACAGACTTTTGAACACTTGCTTTTTGTTCTGGGTTTTTTAGATACAACTTTTTACATCTTTCCTAAATGATTTAAATAAACTGGACTAAATTAAAATATACCCTTGTCTGACATGCATTTTCTCTGTTAGTAGTGTTATATAGTCAAACAATTTGGGACCAAGCAAAAAGTTTGATTCACCGAGAAACTGAATCATCAAAGTTCAAATCATAGAGGTTTGACTGTAGATTGGTGCATTTTTCAGCAAAAATCAATTAATGGTGGCGCTGTAATCACAGTCACATCAAATATTAAAAATTAAAATAACATGTCATTTCATGTGTATTTTGTCACAATTATATATCAAAATGATATGATATCAGGACAATTCATTCTTGGGCCATTATGGTACAGATCCTTCGCAAAAATTACAATTTATTGCCAAAAATAGGTGGATCTGTGAAAAATGTTTTGTTAAGGTATTGAGTATGTATGATAGAAACAGAAATCTTACCAAGTTTCAATTCAATTGGACTGCTTAATATGGACTTTTAACGCAAATTCCAAAAATAAGTTAAGCTGATCATGATCCCCCCCCCCCCCCCCCCCCCCCCCCCAAAATCAGTAATAGAAGTTCATTATAATTGTATCAACAGCCTCACCAACTTTCAATTCAATCGGATTGCAATAACACTGTTTAAAGTGGTCTTTAACACAAATTCTAAAAATTCAGGTTTTTACCAAAAAAAATAGGTGAACCCTATAGCTATAACTCATTTCTTCCAGACCATCAATAGGTTATCTGTATGTTAATATCAGTAACCTTGCCAAATTTCAATGCACCCGTCCAGGGGCCTTTGGCAAATTCTTCTTCTGTAGAAATGAAGGGATTTGATTCATATTTGGTCTGAAGCATCCTTGGGTGAAGGGGAACCAATTTCGTATAAACGATGGGTCTATATTTAGGGGTGCATTATCTAATAAGCATGCGGAATATTGTCCGGAATTCATGAGGTGCGAAATTAAAGGAAACCGCCATAGATTATGGGTTGCATTGTCCAAAAAAGCGGGCGGAATATTGTCCGGAATACATGAGGTGTGAAATTAATGAAAACCGTCATAGATTAAGGGTTGCATTGTCTGATAAGCATGCGGAATATTGTCCGGAATTCATGAGGTGTAAAATTAATGAAAACCGTCATAAATTAAGGGTTGCATTGTCCGATAAACATGCGGAATATTGTCCGGAATTCATGAGGTGTAAAATTAAAGAATACCGTCATAAATTAAGGGTTGCATTGTCCAATAAGCATGCGGAATATTGTCCGGAATTCATGAGGTGCGAATTTAAAGGAAACCGCCATAGATTATGGGTTGCATTGTCCGATAAGCGTGCGAAATATTGTCCGGAATTCATGAGGTGTGAGATTAAAGAAAACCCGTCATATATTAAGGGGTGCATTGTCCGATAAACGTGGAATATTGCCCGGAATTCATGAGGTGTGAAAACCGGCATAGTTTATGGGGTGCACTGTCCGATAAACAGGCGAATATTGTATTGAATTAAGGAGGTGTTGAATAAAAGAAAAAAGGTTAATTACTTGAGAGGTGCATTGTCCGAGGATTATGACGAATATTATCCGGAATTAAGGAGGTGTTGAGATAACAAGAGGCCCAGGGGCCTTAACGGTCATCTGACTCTAAATTAAAGACCCTTATAATATTGTAGTATGCATTCTCTGCAGGTTTAGTGGCACTGTTGGCCATGGTGGCTATCTTGGATTTCTGACCTACCTTAAAAATAATAACACTTGGCCATGACCATCTCAGGATCATTTCTGGTAAGTTAGAGCCAAATCCCACGGGTGGAATTTGAGAAGTTTGAAATACGTGTTGTTCAGGAAAAACATGATTGCGCAATAATGTTACAAAATGACCGCCGTGGCTGCCATTTCAAAGTTTTTACGAGGCCGAAAAATAACAACACTTTGTTGGCTCCCCTTCCTTAACATCCTCACCAATTTCCAGCTCAATCGCACCAGTGGAACTGGAGAAGAAGTTTAAAATGTGTTTTTCAAGATGGCTGCCATGGCAGCCATCTTGGATTCATGGCAGCCATCTTGGATTTCTGACTGACCCGATAAATAACAAAACTTGGCCAGAAACATCTCAGGATCATTTCTGGTAAGTTAAAGCTGAATCCCACTGGTGGAATTTGAGAAGAAGTTTGAAATAGGTGTTGTTCAGGAAAACCATGATTGCGCAATCATTTTACAAAATGGCCACCATGGCTGCCATGTCAAAAAAGTTTTTACGTGGCCGAAAAATAACAACACTTTGTTGCCTCTCTTTCCTTAGCATCCTCACCAATTTCCAGCTAAATGGCACCAGTGGAACTGGAGAAGAAGTTTAAAATGTGTTTTTCAAGATGGTTGCCATGACGGCCATCTTGGATTTCTGATCAACTTGAAAAATAACAACACTTGGTCAGGACTATCTCAGGATCATTTCTGGTAAGTAAGAGCTCAATCCCACTGGTGGAATTTGAGAAGAAGTTTGAAATAGGTGTTGTTCAGAAGAACCATGATTGCGCAATCATTTTACAAAATGGCTGCCGTGGCTGCAATGTCGAAGTTTTTATGAAGCCGAAAAATAACAACACTTTATTGGCTCTCCTTCCATAACATCCTCACCAATTTCTAGCTCAATCGCACCAGTGGAACTGGAGAAGAAGTTTAAAATGTATTTTTCAAGATGGTTGCCATGGCGGCCATCTTGGATTTCTGACCGACCTGAAAAATAACAACACTTCCTTAGGACCATCCCAGGATCATTTCAGGCAAGTTTCAGCTCAATCTCACCATTGGAACTTGAGAAGAAGTTTCAAATGTGTTTTCAAAATGGCGGCCATCTTTGATTTCAGACTGACCCGAAAAATAACAACACTTGGTCAGGACCATTCAAGCATTATTTCAGGCAAGTTTCAGCTCGATCCCACTGGTGGAATTTGAGAAGAAGTTTGAAATAGGTGTTGTTCAGAAGAACCATGATTGCGCAATCATTTTACAAAATGACTGCCGTGGCTGCAATGTCGGAAGTTTTTATGAAGCCGAAAAATAACAACACTTTATTGGCTCTCCTTCCATAACATCCTCACCAATTTCCAGCTCAATCGCACCAGTGGAACTGGAGAAGAAGTTTAAAATGTGTTTTTCAAGATGGTTGCCATGGTGGCCATCTTGGATTTCTGACCGACTTGAAAAATAACAACACTTGGTCAGGACCATCCCAGGATCATTTCTGGTAAGTTCGAGCTGAATCCCACTGATGGAATTTGAGAAGAAGTTTGAAATAGGTGTTGTTTAGAAGAACCATGATTGCGCAATCATGTTACAAAATGGCTGCCGTGGCTGCCATGTCAAAGTTTTCACAAAGCCGAAAAATAACAACACTTTATTGGCTTTCCTTCCTTAACATCCTCACCAATTTCTAGCTCAATCGCACCAGTGGAACTGGAGAAGAAGTTTAAAATGTGTTTTTCAAGATGGCGGCCATGGCGGCCATCTTAGATTTCTGACCGACCTGAAAAATAACAACACTTCATCAGGACCATCCAAGCATCATTTCAGGCAAGTTTCAGCTCAATCCCACTGGTGGAACTTGAGAAGAAGTTTGAAATGTGAAAAGTTTACGCACGGCGGACGGCGCACGACGACGGACGAAACATGATGACTATAGGTCATCCTGACCCTTCGGGTCAGATGACCTAAAAACGCATAGCTTTAGGGGTTGCATTGTCCGATAAACATACGGAATATTGTCCGGAATTCATGAGGTGTGAAATTAAAGAAAACCGTCATAGATTTTGGGTTGCATTGTCAACAATATGACCAACAGAATCCTTTGGGCAACTTACTTCTGTGGTCATTTTTACGAAAGGGAGTGTTGGGATAGTGCCGACTGCTCTTTTGCATATGTTTGTCATTGTTTTTAAATTTATTTCTAAAATTACTACCGTTCTGTCCTTGAAAGTTTGGTTTGAGGCTTTCAATGATGACAAACGCCACAACTCGTTATGAACGGTGTCCCAGTGGATGGGTTGCATGCGCCTAAGTTTTCTGAAATTTTCATCATAATAGTTGGCTGCTTGAAAACTAAAAGTATCGTTAATAAGTGTATTGTGTGGCCATATTTTAAAATACCTTGAATGTCTTGAGGAAATTTGTTGTCATGGATGGAAACAAATATGGCAAAGGCCTGATTCCAATGTGGAATATTTTCTTATTTTTTGTCTGAGCAGTCAGCCCTAAATCACCATTCCCTTTCATGGTAATATTAATTGGGTGTCATTTTCATCAATGGGAAAAAGTAAAGAAGAAAATTCCACAAATTCACCGCTGAAAATTTTCAAACGGATTTTATCAGCGACACTAAAACCTAGAGGCAAGTTCTGATTTAAAAGAATGTCGTTGTCTGGCAGGTTATTACCTAGAACAGCTGTGGTAGCCGATAAATTGTCGTTGGCTGGTTGTTCAAGATGCACCACTGGCACATTCGTTGATGATATCGATGGTCCAGGAATGTTAATAGTGTCAATATTTGCCACATTGTCATTTCCAGAGGTAGCTGGTTGGGCACCGTTGTGTAAGGCACCTGACACATTTGCAAATGTAGATGTAGGCAGCGGTGAAGGAGGCTGGGGTTGGACTACATCCGAAGAACTGGAGGTTGTGTTGGTTGATGAAACATTAACAGATTTCATAGCCTGAGCTACTGCTGCTGCGACCATACCGGATGTCCTCTGCATCACTTGATCCACTTTGTGCGTTATTAAGTTAACATTGTCCATGTTAATGTCTGAAGTAGGTTGCACATGGTTTGAATCAAGGATACCAGTACTGGATCCGGAGGAAACATTGTCAGCAGAGCCTGAGCTGGCAGCGCCACGTTTTTGTCTTTTGCGCGGTGGTTCTGGAGCAGAAGACCTTCCTTGGGGAATTTGTGGCCGGGATTTTTTACGCGGTCGTACCCCAGTACCAAACATGGTAGTAATGTTCTGAAAACAAAATTGCATGGTCTGTATACTATAGATAATATAGCACAAAGTGTTGGAAAATGCTAAATGAAATACGCACTTTGTGAACATGTAAACAAAATACAAGTTCAACATCGATCTATATTTGCACTTCAGTGTTAAACCTTTTAGTATATATGTATAGGCCCATTGTATTCGTACCTCTAAAGTGTTAGGGGAAAATTCACCAGCATGAAGTAATTCCACTGAAACACCCGAGTCAAGGGTGGGCCATACTCGATATAAGGAATAATAGGATCAATATCTGAGGGCCTATCATACTCGTACCGCACAATGTGCTTGGGGAAAAATTCACCAAACTGAAATAATCCCACTAAAACACAGGAGTCGAGGGTAGGTCATACTCGATATTAATATTTTTCCTCGTTGACATAAATTAGCAGGAATTCAATATCAGAGGGCCATACTCGATATTAAGTTCATGATCTAATAAAGGTCACATGAAATAATAAATTCAATATCAGAGGGCCCATCATACTCGCACATTTAATGTGCATAGGGAAAATTCTATGAAAGAAAAAAAAATCCCTTAACACACATTGGTCGAGGGTGGGTCATACTCGATATTTAGTTCATGGCGGAATGATTCACATGAAATAATAAATTCAATATATATCAGAGGGCCCATCATACTCGCATAATGTGCATGGGAAAAATTCCATATAAGAAATAAATTATCATAATACACATGAGTTGAGGGTGGGTCATACTCGATATAATCATGTTTTGAAAAAAATATTACAACAATAATAGTAAAACCCATATCCGAGGGCCCATCATACTCGTGCAGCGGATGTGCATGTGAAAATAGTTCATAGAAATGAGAATAATTCCACATACGCACTTGAGACGAGGGTGGGTCATACTCGATATTAAGTTCTTGGTTAAATAATTTCCATGAGATAATAAATTAAATATCTGAGGACCCTTCAAGTCACTGTGTGTAAGATAAAAAAAAATCCACCAAAATGATAGATTTTCCCCTGCAAACACTTGAGTCTTAGGGTGGGAAATTAATCTTGATATTATTTAAAAAGTTCCTGTATTATAATTTTTGATAGGAAATCAATTTAATATATATATAGGTTCGAACTGTGGCCAATGAGCATCATGTTTTGTAAAAGTGTAAACTGTCAACAGGGGCCATCAAAATGCATACTTTTGTAACAGTAGTAATCAGAGAAGCATATATGACTAAGAGTTATGTCCCTTCCAACGACCGCGGCCTATAGCTACAAAGCGTTCAACGTTAGGCTATGTGTCGCTTGCGTAGTCAATCGTACGCGTATACGTACTACGGAAATTATTCCATTTGCATGCAATATATAAAAGGAGACCGTTATAATAAGTGATGACAAGGAATCGATACATGATCGGCAGTACAGGTCCAGTTTTACATTCGACGGGAATGGAACACGATGGCCGCCTTCATGCTACGGTAGTATTTCCGCATTCCTACCTCGTTGAGGTGAACCATATCCCTTGCATAAAGCGGACGAGGATTCGCCCAAAAACCGCGATGATGCCAGAATGAAAGGAAATCCTGTTCGCTGGCCATTATCTCTAGAGCTAGGTTCACTTTTACCACGTCTTCGTTATAGCTGTGGCGAAGACGCCGAGAAAATCTTGGTAACAGTTGCCCGATAACCACACGCTGCACCGAGGGTGCGTTCGTAACGAGGGATGCAAAGTTTATAATCTCGCGGGCGAGTTCGTTGACGTCACACTCTCTCGACAAATCGTTGCCCCCACACTGCAAAATCACTATTTTGGGCTGAATATCCCTTAGCAAAGTCAGTTTATTCTGAAGCGATTTTGGTCCGGGACATATCGTTCCCCCGCCAAGCCCGTAACAGCAAACCTGTACCCGTGTTCCATCTAATCCGAAATTGATACAATCGAGGCGAAAATCATTAGTCATCTGATCCAGTCTACGTATATAAGAATGACCAAGTATTAAAACAGGCATCGCCGTTATGAAAAGAGAGTGGATACTAGGCCTATAGGCCTACAAACTGGATAAATAGTACCTGTTTATATGTCCAATCACAAAGGATATCGCCAGTCTCCACGAAAAATCCTCTTCAAAAAGTAGCACTATATATGGGGATTTCTCAAAGACGTAATATCTCTCAAGAGCACAGCACCGCAGAAAGAATCTTTTCTGTTTTATATAAACACAAATGTCCACAGCATATGAATGGCTGAAAAAACACGTGGAGACGCACGGAATTATATGACTAATGTAAGATGGCGATGCATGGCCAGAATCTCCACTGGGCAGTGAGCAACGCGGATTGGTCCACAGAATACACGCCCTATATGATTGGTCAGTCGGGGCTAACACGGCAAGGGTCATGCTGACCCCCATGCACTGATCACGCGTGATGACTCCCTAAGGGATAAGGCATGCATGTCCAAAACACGTGATAGCCAAAATAGCCACAGCTGGTCAGTAACTGGGTGATGACCACGGACTGAAAATAACCTCTAATCACATAATCTAGAGCCAGCCTCATAGTAATTAACCATGCATATAAATACACACAATAGTATCAGAACAATTAAAATGTTAAAAATAACAAAGGGGAAAAACCCATCTTACACAAATGTATTTATTTCCATGAAATAAATTATATATATATATATATATATATATAGGTGTAGGCCTGATAGTTATACTATACACAACCCACCAGTTTTTAGCTGTTCCAACGTAGTAATAAGGGAATTTCTGGTTGCCGGTGTCGAAAACACATGATTGACTTTCCTTGGACCAGAATCCTCGAAGTCGGAAGAATGTAGCACCATCAACGTCCTTTAAATTAGGATGGATAGTATTGCAACAGAGTGCACCTATTCATTTCCATTATCATTATATTTTTAAATGGTTTATCGAAAAATCATGTATACCAAGTTTGCCCTGCAGGTAGGGCGTAAGAATTGTACCTGCTGCCCCCATTGCATGATCGTAAGAGGCGACTAAATGGGGGATCTTATCTTTTCTCTTCTTTCTTAACAACTTTCTTCTTCCTAATGTCTCCCTTGACAATGCCTCACTTTTGGCCTTTAGTTGAGCGTTCGCCGCTGTGAGGAAGGTTTTTGGTTCTGTCCCCTGGCCGAGACATACCAGAGTCTTTAGAAATGGTAGTTGCTGCTCCTCCTTAGCGCTCAGCATATTTGGAGTGGGACGACTGGTTGGCCCGTTGTCAGGTATAATGTGACCGGGTGGGGTGTGCTTGCTGGATGTCTTCAGCAGTATGCCTATCACAAGGAGACTTAACACGAACATACCGCAGCCTCCCAAAACACACATACGCACTCACCACACGCATACATGTCGCACGCATGGGAGGCCGTCCTTAAATGACCTTAGCTGTTAATAGGACGTTAAACAAAATAAACCAAACCAAACCGAACTGTAACTTTCGAAGGTGCTGAAGTAACCTACCGCATAATCGCATCCTTGCACTTGCGTATAACTTTTTTTTTTCAATATTACCAACATTACGTTTGAGCGAACTCTCACCAAGGGCAACGATCAGGGGATCTGTTCCGGCCGTCTTGGAAACATCATCATCAGTCATAATAGGTAATACTTCTTTTTTTACCAGTTCTGATTTGCAGCTAACATGTCCTGCAAGTATTTGTGATTGTACAATTAAGTCCCGTTTTTTGGCTTTCCTTGTTGGCACTGTTAATTTATTCTTTGCACAATTTCTATAATGCACTTTAATGCCTTTGAGTTGGACCCACTCTACAGAGAGGACAAGGGCCATACGAAGAAACTTTGAATATCTCCTCTCTAGATCTTCTAGCAACTATGCGTTCCCCTTTACCTTTTTCAATTACTTTTCGATTGTGCTTATCTCCTTTTTTCCGTAATTCTGTAAAATTTGGATGGCTGCTTTGCAGAATCTCTTTAACTTCTCTATTTCTATGTGTCTTCAGGTGTAAATTGACATGCAAAACTATTTTCCCACAGTAGAAACATGCATGCCTGTTGTCATAGCATCTTTTTCCTTTCATTACCTTTGGCTGATATTTCTTTATGTATATTTCCTTTTCATCTTGATCTCGTATGATTTCATCATCCTCAAACTTTGAAGTACTGGTATTTGGCTTACTGATTCTGACATTATCATCCTCATTATGATCAATGGTTTCCCTCTGATCCTTAGAAAATATCCTGTTATCGGATTTGAAGCAAGCAATGTCAATATCCCTGTCCTCATCATTTTCATCACTGACAATGGTTTCCGTCCGATGCTTCAAGAACTTCCTTTTCTTGGATTTTGGGCGAACAATGTTAATCTCACTGTCCTCATCATTTTCATCACTGACAATTTCATCTAACTGACGCTTCAAAAACTTCCTTTTCTTGGATTTTGGGCTAGCAATGTTAATCTCACTGTCCTCATCATCAGTGATTTCTAATGGATACTTTACTGATCAGATTCCATTATGTGGTAAAAATGGTAATACTGCCGAGAGATCTGAATCACTATCACAAGAATTTAAGACAGTAAGTTCAACCTTAGGGTTGCAAATGTCAAAAGGCTGTGTATCAGGATTCAGTAATAAAGGAGTAATATCTGATTTGACCTTTGTATGCTCAATTACATCTAGTTTGATCTCAGGGTCCCTGTCTAGATCTGAGCCGTCTTCTGTGTTGCTGTTTAGATCAAAGTTGGCCTCTGTGTCCTTCACTAGATCTTGGCTGTCCTCTATGTCATTGTTTAGATCAAAGTTGGCGTTGGTGTCCTTGACTAGGTCTGCGCCCTCCTTTGTGTTGTTGTTTAATTCAATGTTGGACTTGGTGTTCTTGACTAGATCTGGGCTGTCCTCTGTTTCGTTGTTTACATCAAAGTTGACCTTGGTGTCTTGGACTAGATCTGGGCCATCCTCTGTGTCCTTGCGTAGATCTGGGCAGTCCTCTGTATCGTTTAATTCAACATTGGCCTCGGTGTCCTTGACTAGATCTGGGCCATCCTCTGTGTTATTGCGTAGTTCAACATTGGCCTCGGTGTCCTTGACTTGATCTGGGCCATCCTCTGTGTCATTGTGTGGTTCAACATTGGACTCCAGTGTCCTTGACTAGATCTGGGCCATCCTCTGTGTCATTGTGTGGTTCAACATTGGACTCAGTGTCCTTGACTAGATCTGGGCCATCTTCTGTGTCATTATGTACTTCAATGTTGGCCTCTGTCGTTTTTTCAGAGCTCCTGAAACAAATTATTAAGTTGCAATTAGAGCTATTATAATAATATCTCTGCATCATGATAAACTGATATATCACGATTACAAAGGTTAAACCATGTTATAGAAAACTAACCATCTATATCTCTGTTGGCCAAAAATGATATACTTTAGTTAAAAAGGAAATAGACATGGTAATGACAGCCTAGCTAGTTAAACACTGTTTGCAACAATCATTCGCTGAAAGTTGGTAAATGTTGAGACAGTTAAAATTTACCATGAATGATGGGATGTCACACAGTCATTATATGAAAAGTTTATTTGGACAGATTTATTAATCATTCATTAGTTTAAAAAACGAGAGTTAAGAGACAAATTTTCCATTTTGATTTCACTTCATGAAATGAGATTATATCATTAGGATATTGCCAGCTTTAGACGATATTGTGATATAGATTTTCATGTAATAACAGCACTCTAGTTTTAATGTTTCTATTCCTGATAGAAATGGCACATTGTAAAACAAGCAAAAAGAATGGTTCAGTCAAACCTGTCTATAAAGACCACCCAAAAGACCAAGAAAAAATGGCCTTTATAAGGCAAGTGGTCTCTACACACAGGTCAAATTGTGTTGAAATTGACCATTTGGGACCCAGAGTTAACTCCAAATTTCATATCAAAACATTTTACATTGTGACAAACAGAATCAGCATTGGGGAATATAAGTTGGTATCACAATGCAGCTCAGCGACAAATAACATATGCCCCACCTCAAAACAAAAATCAACACTAACAGAACATAACTTTAAACAAAATTGACTAATTTGATGGGGCATGAAGAGACACTCATTTCTTGCAATTGGTTGTGTATTGACTATTCTGAACAACAAATTATATCAGCAAAATATATGGCAGAGCAGGCCTAGGATGGTTTATATCTGCAAATCAACAGAACTATACACAATTACAACAAATAAACACAAAAAGGAGTGTCCCTTCAAAGAGTAATTACATATATTTTTATAGACTCGTGCTATTTCTAACTGCAACTTAAGAACAACAAAGAGAAATTATGATATTGCATTCAGGTCACTGAAGTGTATGTAGTCTTAATTGTTTTAATCTGAAGAACAATGTGTCTTTCAATCATTTTTTGTGAAACATGTTGCATTCATAATGACCACTTTACAAACCTGGTTTGAAACAGAGCCAACTTCTTTAAACAGAAGCATTGACAATACCAGGCACATTCCTTGATCAACTGTATCACAAATAAGTTTGTATACTGAAGCGACCTTAATAACACAGCTTGAACAAATTAAAACACATCAGTGTCCCTCCCCCCCCCCCCCCCCCCCCCCCCCCCCCCCCCTTCCTGAATAATCCAATTATTTTCCTACAAACTACAAAACATTTCAATGCGTCCGAGTTATTGCTTTCACTTTCCCTACCATACTCATACATCACAGAAAAGTGAATGAGACATCAAGAAAGACATACAAGTAACTTTTTCTTTTTGCATATGTATGGGAAGGAATTTAAACGAGGATTTACAAATCTAATATAAACAATAATAAATATGATTTTTTTTCAGAAATCAACTGGTTTATATCGAGTTGTTTACACCAACTACAAAATGGCGGACTGTTTTTTTTTATGCTTTTTAAACAAAATATGTAATGTTAAATTTAAAGGCATGCTTTCTTTAGAAACATTTATGAAGAGAATGATAACTGATGGAAATTAAACAAGTAATCAGTTAAGTAATAATTGTTATATTTTCTTGTTCACTGGTGTATGAATAGCATTTTTAACAGATATTTTAAAGAACGCGCTAGTTGAAATATTGAAGGAAAAAAAGCTGTTCATCAACCAGAGAACAACACAAAATAATTATTTCTTATATTTAAATTTTCACAATAGTTTTAATCGCAATGAGTTATTTGTTATGTATATGACATCATACATATGGTCAAGAGGCCCAATGGGCATGTATCGCTCACCTGGCTCTTCACCAATTTTGACGTTGATTGAGGTCATTTTTACACATACTATGCTGATTACCTCTTTTTTCAAATATCAGTGTATGCTTGCTTTTTTATATCAATAAATTTTCTAGTCCTTCATTCCAGCATAATATTTGCCTAATATCAGGTTTCAGAGACTCTTGGCCATTGCAAGATTATTGTGTACAGATTTAAGCAGATTTCTAACACAATACGCCGTGTTATTCAACTCTCAGACCATCAGTTAATCATCACAGCTGTTGATTAACAATTTGTTTATACCACACGTGTACGCATTTTGATTGGCTAACACGGTGAACTTTGACCTAAGCTGCAATTGTTATTGACGTCATCAATAATCTAATGACGTCACATCACCGGGTCCCAGACGTCACCGGTACATTTTATTTGCATACGCGAAATTATACTTGGGCACGTTTCCCTTTGATTCAAGCTGATATTATTGTGGTAGAAACAGGTCACATGACTCGAAATTGTTGGATATGGAATTTATTTCACACTCGTAAGTTATTTTTTAAAAGTGTCTTTTGTAACTTTTAAAAAATAACTTACGAGTGTGAAATATATTCCATATCCAACAACCACTCGTTGTGTAACCTCTATTTCACCCGTGATCATAAATGTATATATAAGTTATTTATTTGAACAAACTTCATAGTTCTTTTTTCCAGCATGCTACAGGCCAAATATAAAGTTTCCCGGCCTGTTGGTTATTTGATCAGAAGTTGTTCAAAGATTATAGCTTATTTCACCGATGTGACCTTGAATGAAGGTCAAGGTCATTCATTCATTTGAACAAACTTAGTAGCAGGGCTTCTTGGTAATTTGAAGATTATTGCTTATTTCACTTCTGTGACCTTGTTTTTAATAACAACATACCAATTATCACCCAAAAATCTTGCTTGACAGAGTGAAGTTCAAGTTTTATTGATAACAACATAGTAACAAGCAGCAGCATTATGTGTGGAGTCCAAGTAAAATAGAAAACAAAATACTAATAATCACTCAAGCATCAGCTATATGAGTGAAGTCCAACTATTATAGAAAACAAAATACTAATTATCACTCAAGCAGCAGCTTTATGAGTGGAGTCCAATTTCAGAAAACAAAATACTAATTATCACTCAAGCATCAGCTATATGAGTGGAGTCCAATTTCAGAAAACAAAATACTAATAATCACTCAAGCATCAGCTATATGAGTGGAGTCCAATTTCAGAAAACAAAATACTAATAATCACTCAAGTATCAGCTTTATGAGTGGAGTCCAACTATCATAGAAAACAAAGTACTAATAATAATTACTCAAGCATCAGCAATATGAGTGAAGTCCAATTATTTCGGAAAACAAAATACTAATAATCACTCAAGCAGCAGCTATATGAGTGGAGTCCAATTATTTCAGAAAACAAAATACTAATAATCACTCAAGCATCAGCTATATGAGTGGAGTTCAACTAACATAGAAAAACAAAGTACTAATAATTACTCAAGCATTAGCCTGATGAGTGGAGTCCAATTATTTCGGAAAACAAAATACTAATAATCACTCAAGCAGCAGCTATATGAGTGGAGTCCAATTATTTCAGAAAAAAACACTAATAATTACTCAAGCATCAGCTATATGAGTGGAGTTCAACTAACATAGAAAAACAAAGTACTAATAATTACTCAAGCATTAGCCTGATGAGTGGAGTGCAGCTATGATAAATAACATACTAATAATCACTCAAGCATTAGCCTTATGAGTAAAGTGCAATCATTATAGAGAACAAATTACTAATAATCATTAATAAATCTGAGTTGTACTAGTTGAAGCTATGCTAATTTGAGTTCTTTCACAGCTGTGTTGTCCTTGTTATTCAGGATAACAGTGACAGTTTTAGTAAATAGGAATTCTTCCAGATCATCAGACATGTTTTGTGTTTCTGGGTTCTCACTGATGAACTTGTGGGTCACTGCAGAATTTACAGTGTATGTTGGATTGTTTTCAAATTTTATTTTCAAGAAAGTTTGTTTAGCTGAAGCGTTCATACGTTGTCTGAAAGAGCAGCTGTGGCATTTATGTGTGGGTGGCAAGGTTGGCATGTTGACTTCTATATCTAGCTTCATGTTACAGTTCCTACATGCATAATGCGATGTTATTGCCACCATGGATGGTTCGCCATCAAACTTGTGCTCAATTAACTCAAAGTTAACATTTTCCAAGTCGTCCGTTTGTTGGAATGTGGAGGTTGGTGATGTCGAAAGAAATTTGGTTTCATCAAAGTCCTTGACGACTAAGTTTGTAAAGTTGTAGGAGGTGTTAAGGGTGACCGCATCAATATGGGAGGCCCACAAGGATAGGCGGCATTGGTTTGTTTCATCCGCTAGTGTGGCATTTCTTAAGACAAGTTGTTTTCCAGCTCTGGTGGTAATATTCTGAGTCTCTTGTTCAATGTGAACAATTTTGGCTGTCACTTTGACCTGTTTTGAAAACAAAATGTTGACATTAGTGGGAGGTAAACAAAAATGCTGAATATTTACGGATTTGGTACTGGCAAGGTATGTAAATATTACTGACATGAAAGTCAAGTTTTAATGCAATTTATTTGTCTGAAGGTTACGGAAATGTTATAAAAGGAAATTGTTTGGGGAAGAAAAATTAGTGGAGAACAGAAAAAGATGTTTTGCATGAAGGGATGTTTGAAGCAAAATGTAATTTAAGAAAGAAATTATTTATTGTTGAAAAAAGAAATCATGTTTTTTACAGTAATTAAAGAACATCTGTTAGAAGATATATATGTGATGAATCATATATGATTTTTAATGGGTACTTTTGATTTGTATTGCCAAAATAGTGTGTTAAAAATGTCACATTTAATTAGTTAAATGCAAAAAAAATCATACAAATCTAAGAAGAATTGAATAAGATACAAAAAAAAGTTATGGCATTTTCTACATAATGCCCCAAAATGCATGAGATATGAAGTTGCAAAGGACCATAAGACTGGTAATTATTGTCAAATTAAACTACTTTTCAGGAAAACATGTCATGGTGAGAAAATTTAACAAGTTTGAAAGAAATTGGATAAAAACTGTTTGAGATCTTTAATTTTGGACAAGGCAATATTTATGATGAAAATGCACTGTCTCCATAATGCCCATTTAGTATATTTGTCAACTTTGCAATGTTGTTACGCAAAAAGTCGAAAAGTTACAACAAAACCCGTAATATATATTCAATATTATGGCTAAGTGAAGTACTATACCTAATTTAAGAGGTATTGAAGGAAAAACAAAACAGTTTTGGCATTTTCTGCATAATGCCTTAAATTGCAGTAGATACAATGTTTCAAAAGGCCACAACTCAAGTAAATATGGTCGAATTAAACTGCTGTTCAGGAAAATACAACTTCAATTCATGATGATTAGGTCAAACAAGTTTGAAAGATATCAGTTTAAAACTGTAGGAGATATCATGACAAGTAAAAATGGACAGATGGGTAACACTACCATGATAAGTGACTGTCATGTGAATGTTGATAAGCATATATGGTTTATATTAAAAAGACGAACTTTCTATATATATTGTTTTTAAATATGACGTTAGGGTTGGCAGATTTAAACAGGGTGAAGAGGGAAAAGGGAAACATACAATATGTTATTTTTTGACCTTGTTAAGTAATAGATCATGTTTAATGATTGACAACATACATAAGATCCTGAGAGTTTTTGTAGAGATTCATGGATTGACATTTCGTCGACACTCTGAGTTGGTGGTTCTTTGTGAGCAAAGTGTAATGCTGTTGCCATTTGTAGATCTGTTCCACGTGTTATTAGATATTTGACGCCAGAAGGTGAAGAGAAAACTGTTGAAAGAAGAAAAACAATCAATTAGGTAAATGAAAAGTCAAGGAATATAATTATATAACTAGAACTGTTGTCCAGAGGGCCAATTCGTACCCCCCGCTCCTGCAACCCCCATCGTTACTATGTGTTCATTTATACAATAAACGAGATACAGTTAGATCTCACTTAGTCGTATTCAGTTTTCTTGGTTACGCTAATTCTTTTTTTATCTATATTATGAATAAATTGTTGTACACGACAGTATGAAATGATTTCACACGAGAAAATGTTTTTAATTCATCAATTTATAACGAAGAAGAAATTAAAAAGGTTATGATAAAAAAAATGTTTTTAATTCATCAATTAATAACAAAGAAATTAAAAAGGTTATGATAAAGGTAAAGTGTGAATGGGATTTATTAAAAAATTACGACATGATATAGATTACGCACATCTTCAATATATAAGGATTATTGTCATGAAGTTTTGTTGAAATCAGATAAATAATTTAGGAGAAGTAGATGGTACATCGTTGCGTCCAACTCGCCCTGGTTACCTTATACTACTCATAAAGATTTTTCCTGCTTCTTTCTAGAAATTTCCAAATTATGTGAACATTAATTGTTTTTTCTTGAAAACTCTTCTAGAGTAATGTTAAAACATACTGCTGGTTTGTATAAAGAGGCGTTTATTATGGACGCTGATCTTAATTGAGAAGCATATAAAAATTGAGAAGAAATTATGCTTGGGGTCATAATTATATATATAATAAACTATGTTGAACTAAGAACCACACATGAATCACTGGGACAAGCAAGGGAACAGGATTTAAATTGAGTGATGTTTTGCTACTGTTTGAAGTTTATTTTAAATAAATAAATGTGCGATATGCATTAGTTTTGCAATTAGGGTAGATACATGCTTTAAACTGTAAAGTAAGCATGTTGTTTTCATTTAATCAATTAAGAAAATGGCAGATCATGCATATAGTATTCATTGAACAGTACACACATCGACAATAGACGTTTGCAATTTAGATGAATGAGGATAATTAATATAAATACACTCTACATTTAAAACATACATAGATTCCAATTTTTTGTATTCATATTACAAATAGTATAGGCTTACATCTGGACAATGTAACATCATTCATCTTAGAAATTCCTGTGCACCCACATAGGTTTATATATGAGGCCACAATTAAAAAGTCGGCTTCCCCTTGCCCAACTCTATGTTAATGCAGGTATGAAAAGTCATGTAATGTACATATAAAGGGCACAATACAGAAAGTCAGATGCTAGATAACAAATTACATTCAAATAATGTTTTTTCTTCTTGAAGTTTTCAACATAAATCATATTTTTTACAATTTAATATTAAATAATTTTGTTGTAGAACCTAATAATATAGTTTTTAAAACAATTATTTCATATTGTCAGACAGAAAAAAAAATCATTTGAGCATTTTAAATATTTTAGACAAAAATAAAAAAGCAAAACAGTGTTGTTGACGTTTTTTTGGGTTGATGTATGTTTTACAAACATTGTTTTAAAGTCAAATCTGAATTTCTGATATTAAGTGAACATTTGTTTTCGTGTAGGGACGCCGTGTTTTATGCAGGATAAACATAAGTGATGTACGCCATACAATTTGTGGCAGTGATTGCGCCTGTAATGAATTAGACAGAAACATTATTCAGGTTAGGAAATAACCTAGATCTGCAAGTGGTCATCAGCTAGGCCTAATCAAATTACAGGGATTGCTGACAGAAAGTAACCGTCAGGTGGAATAAATCGTATTTTGTTCAGCCTTTTTTCATTCCTAAATGCTTTTTAAGTTACGTTTTCGGTTTTCGCATGCGTTTGTACGTGCGTATATTTTTGATACGTGAATTACGTACAGTTCTTCATTTAAATTACCTCGAATCTCGGTGGTTATTTTTTATTAATAATATATTAATAATTATGGAATCCAAGATTATTTTCAAACGAAACAGCTGTTTCAAAATACGTTTGTTTTCATGGAAATTTGAAGTTTTATGTAGAGCTTTTTGACATGTTTTAGTGAAGACCTTTCAGATATGAATGGTCATCACTAGAAGAAATTAGTTGACAGGATAATACTTAGTTTGATGTAGATCTAAATTATTATTTTATTTTAGAGCACGGAGAAAATTTTATGAGTATTTTTGTTTGTTAATGCCTCAATGTTCGGAAGTCCCGCAGATGTGGGCTAAAAATGTTTTAACGACAATAAGTCTAAGAATTGGCTTAATATGTTACTGGAATGGTTTAGAAGTAACTTACCCAGTTTTTTGGCAGCATTTTTCAACTGAATTGGTGTCCTTTTAGCTGCAGCTTGACACAGCTGTGTCCTTTGATCAGGAGAGAACGCAACTAGGTCGGAAAACGACGTTCTGTCCGTTTGGATGGAGCAATTGAAATACATCACAGTCGGTGACTTGGAGCTCTGCTTCATAGGCGTGACATTGTGAATGTACCCTTGTAAGAAATCGTCAGTTGCAGTAGAAGGCCCTGGTGTGGAGTCGAGTTTGAGTTTTTTGGATGGACCTGGGGTCGACATCTTGGATACAGCTTCACAACACAGGCGAGATAATGTTTGTTTGGCAAACATCGCGACTAAGGGTACGTACACCTAGTAAGAACCAACACCACTACAGAGTCACTTGCCACAAAACGTCCGATTAGCCTAAGCTACTTGACAGACCAAGTCGCAGACGACGAGAATTCCGTCTATACCACATACCTCCCACCAAAAGATCAAAGTAAGTTTTCTCAAAATCTAACTTTGTCCAAATACGTTTGGATGAACCCAAGTATAAGCTTTACACCTTTACAAAGAAGGCTATTCAAGTGTTTGAAATACACATTTATGCTCAAAACATGAAGTGAATTACTGAAGCCTATAAATAAATTTACAATCTGTATGACTGGAAATGGACATTTTTTTCCACTTTACTCCCGCGAGCGCGGACGCGTACCTAGAAAGGAAACACAAATATTTTTTTTTTTAATAAACTGAAGAAAAAGATAGATTTTTTTTCCAAATGTCCAAGAAATTTATTATTATAGTAGGTCGAGCACATTGTCCTCGACCTTCTCCGCCGCTGCCTCCACCTCCTTCTGGCACTCCCTCTCCCTCATGTTCCCTGGTCTAGGGGGTAGAATATCTCCTGGGGACCTGTACTCCCTGTTGGGGACTATCACCACTGTTACCTCCCCCTGGCCCTGGTGGACGACGAGAATTCCGTCTATACCACACCTTTGAGGACATGGCTGGGTCTTTTCTGAGTTTTCTTTTTGATTGTTTGCCTTTAAGTCTCTCTTGTACAATACTTGACAAAATTTGTCGTGATGACTGTTTTGCCACACGTTCTTTTTCTACATAATATTTTGAAAGCCTAGCTTTCTTTTTACTCCTAAGTTCTTTTGCTCTTTCTTCTTGTCTAAAGTCCTCATTTGTTCTTTCCTTTTGTTTGTTATTTCTCTATCTTTTTCTATTTTTCTGTATTCATCATTAAGTCTTGTGGGATGCATATTTGGTTCATTACCATTTCATATATTATATCCTCTATGTTAATTATACACTTACTGATCTTGCATGTATTGCAATGTATGAATAAGTAAACTAAATATATAATTGGGTAGTCCCACTTTTGAACCTTATTTGTTTCTGTATTTATCTTAGTCATTTTAATCTGTATACATTACTGAATTGTATTTACTTTTGAATATATATTATATATCCATGTATAACAATAAACACATTTAATTGACTTCTGGAATTTGTATTTTCTATCAAGCTATTCGCATAACTTTTTTGGCTGGCTGTTAATTTCATCTAATGGGGAAAGAATATCAGCACTCAACTGTTTCGATTTCCTTGAAGGAGTATCCTTTAGGAACGAGTCCATACGCTTTTGATTGTCTTTTTGTTGACTGCTGATGTTCTTCTGACCAGGTTTTGTAGCTTTTTGCTCCTTTTGTGTGTTATTGTTTTTTACCTTTTCTTTTTTCTTTGTTTTCTGTTTGGACCCACTCGACTTTGAGACTTCAGCCTTATTAGATTTTGTAGGGGATACTGGTCTTTCGGACTGGACAGATGCGGAGGCTTGGTGTTCCTCTGCCACTTCCGATGTGCATGTATTTACCTCGTCATCTGATGTTTCATTGTTCTCGGAACCTGAGTTCGTATAGTCGTCATCATCATCGTCAGATGCTTGGTCGACTATATCCGAGCTCCATAGTTTGGGACAGTTTGATTTAATATGCCCAGGCTCTTTGCATTCCCTGCACACTTTTTCTTTTACACATTCCCTCGCGATATGGCCAGTTTCAAGGCAATTACTACAAGTAGCTTTGTTATTGGGCTGACCTCTGTGGCGAATCACAGCTCTGTATCTACCACCCATTGTCATTATAGCTGGTAGTGGCGTTAACATTTTTTTAACAGTGACAACTCTGTCTCCGGTTTCACAGTTAGTAAGGAAGCCGTCAATTCGCAGGCGTTCCCTATACATACTTAGTACTTCACACCCTTTCAGCTCCAAGTCCCGTTTGATTTGACCATCAAACGCTGAGAGGGGAACATTTTTAACTCGGACAATAGTTGTATCATCCTCGTCGCTGCTATATATATTGGGGTTCGTTGCATGAATTTTCACCGATTTCGCCCTTAGAACCAAACCGTTGGTGATCATATCTGTACGCGATTCACTATTATCAAGATATATTCGCCACATACCTCTGACTCGCTGGAGTCCTACCAGTCTTTCAATAGGGATGACATTTGAGATGGCCCTGTAAAGTTCAACGTGGTTTAGCCACGATTCCCTTGGCACTGTTCTTGTCCCAAATAATCTGTTTCCAATATGAAAACCGGCTTGACAGTCCGTGGGATTGGAGTGGCCGCACTAGCGTAACTTATGGCGCCATTTTCCCTCGTCGGAACACTCGCTTCGGAATTCATGTTCAATCAAGTCGTCTTTTCCGTGAGTTATACGTTAAGTCTTGCAGTATTTCAGATACTGTAGGATCTAATGTGGTATTTCATACACAACTGGTTTTCTTAGTGTAAATATATTAAGAAAATCTTCAAAAAAGTTGGAGCACAAATATCGACCCTCTACCGTGGTTGAAGGGCAGATCACTCTCTCTCCTGGCTCTTTTTTATTTCCTATTTCTCTGAGCTTTTCTTTGCCTCTGTACTCATCTTCAAGTCTAGCTCTTTTTTTGTTTTCTATTTCTCTGAGCTTTTCTTTGCCTCTGTACTCATGATCAGATCTAGCTTTAGTTTTGCTTTGTTTCTCCCATTTTTTTTCTTTCTCTCTGTACTCATCTTCAAGTCTAGCTCTTTTTTTGTTTTCTATTTCTCTGAGCTTTTCTTTGCCTCTGTACTCATTATCAAGTCTGGCTCTTTTTTTGTTTTCTGTTTCTGCGAGTTTTTCTTTGGATCTGTACTTATCATCAGATCTAGCTTTTGTTTTATTTTGTACTTCTTTAAATCTAAAATCCTTATTCAGTCGTTGCATTCTTTTGTAATTCCGATTATAAATTTTTCTTTGTTCGCTTTCTTGCTTCTGAAAACTTTCACACTTATATAAAGATTTTGCTTCACTGATTTCTTTAACTTTTTTTCATTAAGTTCTTTTTGAACTTTGAAATACACTTCAAGTTTACCAAATATTTCATTGTTTTGTCTCTGGTGGACACAGGGGGGCGAATGTGGAGCAGTAACATTCTGTTCAGGTTCTAATCTAACACAAGGCAGTTTATCAGAACAATGTTGTGCAGGAAGAGGCAAATATAGCTTTTGTTTTGTGCTTTGGGTAGCTTGGAGCTCACTGGGTAAAATTGATATATGTCTTTCTTCTTTATTCTCATCACTTCTTGAGAGATGTTCTTCTTTAACTAATACAGCAGTAACTTCAAATGGATCATGTACAGAATAGTTCATTGACACTCCCAACTGAAGACAATATTCATACACCTGCTGAATAGTTGAGAAAGTCAAAAGAACACTTTTCCCATTTCGTACTTGCAAACCAGAGACACTTCTAGAATGGGAATCGAAAACAAAATACATATTAGCTTCTTTTATGACAATAAATGTATTTCCCTTGAAAGTGATGAAAGCACCATTACTTTCTTGTTGATCAAGAGCCAAATTCAATGCTTCATATAATGTGAATGATAGGAAAATATCCAAGTTTTGACCTGTGTCTCCCATTGTTCCCTGAAGTGATTCTTGAAATTCAAATTTGTACATTTTGTCATACCATTCCAGCTGCCTTGGTATTTCTTGTATAGATACATACTCATTATGCATAGTAGAACTGTGACTTAAAAATCCATACATTTCATCACCTTTTATTAATGTATTATCAAGATCCGAGGATGTCCATGATGTCATACATTTTTTTCTACTGAACACAAGAGCAGACAAACTATTAAGGACACACTGCTTTCCAGAATTTTCTAAAAACCTATCATGGCCCTGGTGAAAATGTCCTTGAACCACTGTTTCAACACAGGTTTGACCAAGATATTGTACTTCTTTTTCAATAGGTTGGATGACTGAATCATTTGCCATTGCAACACATTTAGGTGCTTTCATTTCCTTTTTTTACTTTCAGTGTCAATAACGGACCGAGTGTGGATATTACAGACACCAGTATCTCTTTGTATACAACTACCTGCAAATGCTTCAACATTATTTGGATCATTTGCTACATTTAAAACTGGCTCATAGTGTGCTTGATACTGATGTACTAAGTATATGGCTTCTTGTCCTACTTCATTATTCCTGTCTACTTGTTTTGCAGAGAATTTCATCCAGTACAGCATATTTTCCTCATATATGTAAATATCTGTACGTAGTAAATCAGCAGAGGAAGGAATTTCAACTTCTGTAGCCCAGGTACCATTTTCAAGCATACGCCTTTTTTGGACCCAGTCATGAACAGACTTGTAACCTGATCGCAAGTGGCTGATGTATTGCTTTTCCTTTTCCAACATATGACATACAGTAGCTTGTCGTAATTGACCATAGTATGATTCATTACCAAATGTACTGTAGGATAAAGCTCTAAAAAAGCAGTTGCCATCCCCCTGTATTTCCTTTGTCTGTACTGGTTTACCCAACTGTTTAACATCACAACAGGTAGACAGAGAGGTTGATTCAGCTGTTACACCAAACATATTTGCTAGTTTCTGTTTTGTGGCTGTTGATAATGGACTATATTTTTACTAGATATGCCATCTTTTTTCTGGTTGGTGTTTGTTTCATTGAAAACTCTTTGGAGTAAATCCTTTTCAATATTTGGTTCAGTCAATTTTTTTATTCTTTTTTTGTATGAGCTGTTTCATATTCTGAGAAATCAAAACCGACTGGTTTTCATTGTCAACAGTAGTATTGTTTTTGTCATGTGATGTGGTTTTATTCGTTCTGTTTGCATATTGTTGTTTGTTGAATTTACGCTGGATTATTCTCCTATATCTTTTAGCTTTCAATGTCTTTACTACATGATTTGTTAAATCAGGAGTTGACTCGTTCAATGAACTACAATCATTCTTTGTTGAAATTGAAGGGTCAGTTTTGTTTGTTTTCTTTGTAATATCAGTAGTATTCTTTTCGATTTTTCTTTTATAGCTTTAAGAGTTTTTGCATACCTTTTTGGTACTTCTCTCTTTGTTTTGTTTTGAGCTTTTCATTTCAATATCTGTGCATGTTTTGATTTTGAGATTTTTTGTTTTAATCCTTTTTCCATTTGATGGTTTTTGACAAGAGTATCTTAATTTTGATACAGGCATTTTTTTCCTTGGCTTTTTGTCTATGGCATTCACATGCGACAGTTTCTGTTCTTTTATTGGAGGTTTTTTCCTGTCGGTTTTTGCTGTGATGAGCATGATGTTATAAAGTTTTCTTTTGTCTTTTTTCACATGCTTTCTTTCTTTCACATTCTTTTTATCACATGAAACTGCTTTAACTGTGGTTTTGTGTGGTTTGTTTAATTTTCCAAACAAATCAGACATTGGTTCACTAGATTCTTCATGCTTTGATTTATATCTGGTTACGATCCTAACTTCTGATCTTGTTCCATGCTCTGTCTCAATGTCTGTTTCATAAGATTCAACTTTTGGATCATTGTTTATTTCAGAGTTTTGTTCAGTTTCTTGTTTTGTCAGAAGCATATGTTCAGAGTTTGATTCAAGCATACTTGGGCAATTAATTTCACAGTTTGTTTTATTGAAACTTGTTTGATAATCCATTTCATCAGAGTTTGTTTCAATGACTGTTTTAATTATGGAGTCAGATGTTGTTTCACAGTTTGTTTCATGGTTTGTTTCATAGTTTGTTTCATAGTTTTTTTCAGGCTTTGGTTCAGAGTTTGATTCATAGTTTTCAAAGTTTGTTTCACAGTTTGCTTCATAGTTTTTTCAGGTTTTGTTCGACAGTTTGCTTGACAGTTAATTTCAGAGTTTGCTTCATAGTTTTTTTCAGGCTTTGTTTCACAGTTTGTTTCAGAGTTTTCATAGTTTGTTTCAATGATTTTTTTTTCAGATTTTCTTACTGTTTTAAGGAGGACAGTATCCTCCCAGTCTGCTATTTCACTGTTTTTACCGAGGCCAGTATCCTCAGTAACGTCACTCGTTAGGTCTCTGATACTGTTTTTACCGAGGCCAGTATCCTCAGTCACGTCACTCGTTAGGTCTCTGATACTGTTTTTACCGAGGCCAGTATCCTCAGTCACGTCACTCGTTAGGTCTCTGATACTGTTTTTACCGAGGCCAGTATCCTCAGTCACGTCACTCGTCAGGTCTCTGATACTGTTTTTAATGAGGCCAGTATCCTCAGTCACGTCAGTCAGTAAAACTGCCAGCTGTGACTTCTTCACCAACGACTTCTTCCAGAATCTTCTGCGAGGCATGGCTAATCTGAAACAACAGTAAACAATATCTTGATTGATCATAAAAAACTAGGATAATTGATTTGTGCAAATTAAACTTTTATCTCTTTTGGACACGTATTGAATAAATGTTAACATGGTTAGTCCAGAAGTAGAAAGACTATCATCTGGAGGCCAACTCCCCTACTATCAATTAGGTTATATATGAAATCATTGTAATTGTAATACAGCGTCAAGGTCAATTTAGCTTTCTGATACGCGAAAGTAAATTCTCCCTCTTATAGATTAAGCACATCTACAATGTATAAGAATTATCTCTGGTAATAAAGTTAAGTTGACGATGACTAAATAAACCATTTCACAAGTCCTCCAAACACATCCCATATTCCCGAAGATGCAAATGTGGTCTATCTGGCACTGAAACCGATGCAGTTGAATTTGCAGTCCCTATAAAACACCTATAAACTTATTTTCAAACAATATGTAAAATTTGACCAATCAGAAGCCATTTAAGGACAGCCATTTTGAAACTGAGGTTGTAAATATACACCAAATTTCATCAATCCACAGGCAATGGGCAACTGAAACTGTTATTTGGAGGCTAACTAAGAAGACCTGTGCATGCCCCTATTTCTGAAATTGAGAATGGCTAGAATATGCGTTGTTCATAATAAAGAGAATTTAGTCATAAGCTTTGTTGAAATCAGTCAACAGGTTTTGGAAGAGTTGTCTGGACAATAAAAATTTGTTGATAGGGATCAGTTACCATGGCAACCATTTTTTGGGGGGGGATTTTAACAGCTGCATACACATCTACGCATGGTCCTCTATTTGTGTGAAGATTTATTGGAGTCAGCCCTTCGGTTTAGGAAGAGTTGTCTGGACAACAAAAGGCCCATGGGCCTTAACGGTCACTTGCCAGGGTCATGAAATTTACAATTTTGATTAAGCACCTTATGACCCTTCCATCTATGAAAAGTATTTGATTTCATCATATCTGAGAGTAGAGAAGATTTTTGAAATTTCAGTCAATTTGGCCCTTTTTAGCCTCTCCCATCAGCCCCTGGGGGTCATTCAGGGCCTACATGTGGATCAAACTGCCATCCCACGTGATAATGTTAACCAAATTGGAATGAATTCCAATAGAAATAAAACAAATTATAGTCAAAAATGTGATTTCCCTATAGTAACTTTAGTAAAGTTAACCCCCTCCCAAGGGGCAAACGTGAGATTTTTTTAAGTTTAAGTCAATTTGACCCTTTTTAGCCCCGCCCATTAGGCCCCTGGGGGTGGGGACCATATAATTTACAATTTTGGTTGACCTTTAGCCAAAGAAGATTCGTTCCAAATTTCATTGAATTTGGTTTAGGTGTTTTGGAGAAAAAGTCGATAATGTAAATTGTTTACAGACGCACAACGACGGACAAAAGGCGATTAGAATAGGTCACTTTAGACTTTGTCTCAGGTGACTTAATAAAAACCTGTTAATAGTTGACCAGTTACCATTGCAACAAAAAATTTGGAATTTAAACAGCTATATGCACATCTGCACATATTCCCCAACATTTCCGTGAAGCTTTGTGAAAATCGATTCACAGGTTTAGGAGATTTATCTCGGCAAGTAAAACCTTTGAATATTGATTAGTAACCATGGCAACCAAAATTTTGTAATTTAACAGCTGCATGCATATATACACATGTTCTTCTCTTTTTTGTGAAGTGTCATTGGAATTGGCCCACCAGTTTAAAAGATGTGTCTACAGGCAGACAGATGGACAGACAACCTGATTCCAGTTAACCCCCAACTTCGTTGCGGGCTAACATTAGTTTTTAGCCCACCATCATCAGATGGTGGGCTATTCAAATCGCCCTGCGTCCGTGGTCCGTCGTCCGTCCGTCCCTCCGTCCGTCCGTCCCTCCGTCCCTCCGTCCGTAAACAATTCTTGTTATCGCTATTTCTGAGAAAGTACTGAAGGGATCTTTCTCAAATTTCATATGTAGGTTCCCCTTGGTGCCTAGTTATGCATATTGCGTTTTGAGACCAATCGGAAAACAACATGGCCGACAGGCAGCCATCTTGGATTTTGACAATTGAAGTTTGTTATCGCTATTTCTGAGAAAGTACTGAAGGGATCTTTCTCAAATTTCATATGAAGGTTCCTCTTGGTGCCTAGTTATGCATATTGCGTTTTGAGACCAATCGGATAACAACATGGCCGACAGGCAGCCATCTTCGATTTTGACAATTGAAGTTTGTTATCGCTATTTCTGAGAAAGTACTGAAGGGATCTTTCTCAAATTTCATATGCAGGTTCCCCTTGGTGCCTAGTTATGCATATTGCGATTTGAGACCAATCGGATAACAACATGGCCGACAGGCAGCCATCTTGGATTTTGACAATTAAAGTTTGTTATCGCTATTTCTGAGAAAGTACTGAAGGGATCTTTCTCAAATTTCATATGCAGGTTCCCCTTGGTGCCTAGTTATGCATATTGCGATTTGAGACCAATCGGAAAACAACATGGCCGACAGGCAGCCATCTTGGGTTTTGACAATTGAAGTTTGTTATCACTATTTCTGAGAAAGTACTGAATGGATCTTTCTGAAATTTTATATGTAGTTTCCCTTGGTGCCTAGTTATGCATATTGCGATTTGAAACCAATCTGAAAACAACATGGCCGACAGGCAGCCATCTTGGATTTTGACAAATGAAGTTTGTTATCACTATTTCTGAGAAAGTACTGAATTGATCTTTCTCAAATTTCATATGTAAGTTTCCCTTGGTGTCTAGTTATGCATATTGCGTTTTGAGACCAATCGGAAAACAACATGGCCGACAGGCAGCCATCTTGGATTTTGACAATTGAAGTTTGTTATCACTATTTCTGAGAAAGTATTTAAGGGATCTTTCTCAAATTTCATATGTAAGTTTCCCTTGGTGCCTAGTTATGCATATTGCATTTTGAGACCAATCTGAAAATAACATGGCCGACAGGCAGCCGTCTTGGATTTTGACAATTGAAGTTTGTTATCGCTATTTCTGAGAAAGTACTGAAGGGATCTTTCTCAAATTTCATATGGAGGTTCCCCTTGGTGCCTCTTTATGCTTATTGCATTTTGAGATCAATTGGAAAACAATATGGCCGACAGGCAGCCATCTTGGATTTTGACAATTGAAGTTTGTTATCGCTATTTCTGAGAAAGTACTGAAGGGATCTTTCTCAAATTTCATATGGAGGTTTCCCTTGGTGCCTCTTTATGCTTATTGCATTTTGAGATCAATTGGAAAACAATATGGCCGACAGACCGCCATCTTGGATTTTGACAATTGAAGTTTGTTATCTCTATTTCTCAAAGTACTGAATGGATCTTGCTCAAATTTCATAAGTAGGTTCCCCCTGGTCCCTTGTATTGCATTTTTGGACCAGTCTGTCCTCAAAACAACCTGGCAAACAAACAGCCATAATCGTTAAATCTCAAATTTCTTATATAGCTAGGATTCCCTTGTTTGAAAAGTACTGGAGGGATGTCTCAATTTGCACAGATTAGTAAAATGAAGGGAAAAGTAGAGAAAAGATCAATCTGACATGGAACTTATGAAGATCATTCAATGGTGGGCGCCAAGATCCCTCTGGGATCTCTTGTTTAGCCAATCAGAGGCCATGGCGGCCATCTTGACTGATTGATCGGAAACCCGATATTAATAGATTATGCACATCTACAGATTACGTATATCTACAATGTATAAGGATTACTGCCTTAAAATTTTGTTGAAATTCCCTCAGTAGATTACGATTATAACCAATACATTTTTTGACATTAATGCAACACTTGATTTCTATCTAAAATGTGACCTTAACCTTTAACCTTCAAATCTGAAAAGCAGTCCCAGTAAAGCACTTACAATAAGGAAGTACTTATATCAAGTTTGAGGTAGATTGTTCTGAAGTATAAGTTGACTGGCAAAAGCAAACTGAAGTTATTGCAATGAAACTTAATTTTCTTTCTTTAGCAACATTGACCTTGACATATGACACACAGACCGAGGGATCATTATTTATATACAGACAGAAAGACAAACAGACAACCTGATTCCAGTAGCCCTAACTTATTCAAACAAAAATATACATTATACATGTACTTTGATGTTTATCTTGATTTCATGTTGGTAAGTCACACGTGCACAAATGCACCTAAATAAGAAATTGATCAAAAATAAGAAACTAGCAGCTATTTTGTCAAATCAGGACACGGAAAATAGTACTATTGTATCTTTCATCCCTCAAAACCTTTTCATATTATTTTCAGCTTAACTGGAACAATATTTCAATATTAACCAATCAGAAACTTAAGCATTTATTACATTTTCTATAGTAATTGTTCTGAAAATAATGTATAAATAAAAAACATAATTATAAAAGTTACATCATTTGACAAACTTTGAATGAAATTTATCCAAGAACTATGTAAAGAGACCAGCTAGTTACTGTATAGTGTGATTTTTTGTGTGGAAAATAACTGAATGCGCATCTTCTATGACATTCCTGTTTGGTTTTCTTCATTGGTTTGAAATAGTTTGGTAGTTACTCTGGTGAAAATTGATGTAACTTAATAACTTTCATGGAAGCACATCATGAAAAGGTGTTCAAAATGGAGGTGTAAGCAGTAAAAAGATGTAAAGAGAGGTACAATTCATAGCATTGACAAAATGAGTTAAATTCTCAGAATTTGTTTGGATTGGAGAGTATTTTCCATCAAAACTTTCTATCTTGAAAATGATGAACACACATTTTTAAACAAATTGTTCTTTTTATGTACATTTCATACCCTTCTAAAGTTTAATGCAGACCTGTAATTGTTCTTTCTCAAAGCAGAGATTTTCTGTAATAATTAACAGTTTAACCAAGCACAGTGCTTGTATTAATATAACGGGATCTCAAAGGGATCGCAGCACCCACCATTGAATGATCTTTATAGTTTTCATGTCAAACTGATCTTCTCTATATTTTTCCTCTCATTAATTTGATAACATGAACCCACGTGTGAAGTGCAAGAAACATCCTTCCAGTAATTTTAAAGAAATATTGTAACATATTTCAATTCCCAAAATCCAAGATGGCTGCCTGTTTGGAACTGCCATATGAAGTTTGAGAAATATCCCTCCATTAGTACAAAAATAGCAATAAAAAACTTTCAATTGTCAAATCCAAGGTGGCATCCTATTGGTAATGTTGTTTTCCTATTGGTCCCAAAATGCAATATGTACCACTAGGGACCAAGAGGAACATACATATGAAATTTGATAAAGATCCCTTTAGTACTTTCTTAGAAATAGCGGTAACAAACTTTTAATGTCAAAATCAAAGATGGCTGCCTGTCAGCCATGTTGTTTCCAGACTGATGCCGAAATGCAATATGCATAACTAAGGACCAAGGGCAACATACATTTCAGAAAGATCCCTTCAGTACTTCTGAAAAATAGTGATAACAAACTTCAACTGTCAAAATACAAGATGACATGAGTGACAGTCATCAATGTTGTTTTCTGATCAATCTCAAAATCAAATGTGCGCCACTAAAGACCAAGGGGAACCTACGCATGAAATTTGAGCAAGATCCCTTCAAAACTTTTTAAGAAATGGTGATTACAAAAATTGATTACAGACAGACCACTAAGACAGGGCGGTTTGAACAGCCCACCATATGATGATTGTGGGCTAAAGATTGCTAGTATCAATATTAAAAGCATGAACACATATCAATTAGTTTACAAAGTGTCAATATTATCATACATGAATATTATAATACCATAAATACTTGTATGATTATTATTTCTGCTGTTTGTGTATCAACATAAAGTACCAAACATTTACTGATAACACTACTTTGTGCTGAACTGCATAATAATCATACAATATATCAAATCTGTATAAACAGACCACTGATGGGAAATCTTAATTGAGCTGGACTGCTCTTTTTTGTTCCTATTCACTTTAAAATATGCCCGTAGCAATGAACCAGAGGGATCTTGGCGCCCACCATTGAATGATCTTTATAGGTTCCATGTCAGATTGATCTTTTCCCTACTTTTCCCTTCCTCTAAGTCTTACTTATCTGTGTAAATTCAGAAACAGCCCTCTAGTACTTTTCAAACAAGGGAAACCTATATACAGAATTTAAGATTTAATGTTTTCCGCGTTTCGGAGTATAGCGGAAAATAATTGTCCTATAGTTTCGGTATTCGGATGTTTCCGTGAGTTGTTTGTTATTTTGCGTTAGCCAATGAGGGCTCGACGTGTTGTCCGCACGTGCGGTAGTGCATGTATAGGGGAGTATCAGGCATTCTAGTCGTGGACTCCCAACATTAGCGGTCATCAAAATTTTCGAATTAATTTTATATCAGTTTTAATTAGTTCAGAATACGTTAGCAGTTTTTCCATAGGTATTTATTTTTTTTAGAAATCCAACATCTGAGTCTTAAGCCTTAAGGGTTGGTACACCTCCTGCTTCACCTATTAAGGTTTTCAGGTTGGGTGTCTTGCTTGGCTCATTCCAATTTTTTTGCTAATTCATTTTTACGCGGAGGTCTGAGTGTAATGCAAGCGTTTTAATTGGTCAGATGGAGAGAGTGAAAAGGGGAATAGTTGTATTGATATTTTGTAGTGTTGCATATAATTATGCTAAAACTGTAATAAATGCCGGGTGTTCCGCTAAAGTCCACTCTGGCTCGCTGTATATTATGTTGGTGTTGTTTATAGATGGAGCGAAGTATATAGAGGACTTAGCTATAATGGCTGTCTGTCGGCCATGTTGTTTTCGTATTGGTCCCAATATGCAAAACTAGGCACTGAGGGGAACCTACATATGAAATTTGAAAAAGATCCCTTCAGTACTTTCACAGAAATAGCGATAACAAACTTCAATTGTCAAAATCCGAAATGGCTGCCTGTCGGCCATGTTGTTTTCTGATTAGTCTCAAAATGCAATATGCATAACTAGGCACCGACGGGAACATGCATATGAAATTTTAGAAAGATCCCTTCATTACTTTCTGAGAAATAGCGATAACAAACTTCAATTGTCAAAATCCAAGATGGCTGCCTGTCAGCCATGTTGTTTTCTGATTGGTCTCAAAATGCAATATGCATAACTAGGCACTGAGGGGGAACCTGCATATGAAATTTCAGAAAGATCCCTTCATTACTTTCTGAGAAATAGCGATAACAAATTTTAATTGTCAAAATCCAAGATGGCTGCCTGTCAGCAATGTTGTTTTCCGATTGGTCTCAAAATGCAATATGCATAACTAGGCACTGAGGGGAACCTACATATGAAATTTCAGAAAGATCCCTTCATTACTTTCACAGAAATAGCGATAACAAACTTTAATTGTCAGAATCCAAGATGGCTGCCTGTCAGCCATGTTGTTTTCTGATTAGTCTCAAAGTGCAATATGCATAACTAGGCACAAAGAGGAACATGCATATGAAATTTTAGAAAGATCCCTTCATTACTTTCTGAGAAATAGCGACAAAGAGGAACCTGCATATGAAATTTCAGAAAGATCCCTTCAGTACTTTCACAGAAATAGGGATAACAAACTTCAATTGTCAAAATCCAAGATGGCTGCCTGTCGGCCATTTTGTTTTCCGATTGGTCCCAAAATGAAATATGCATAACTAGGCACCAAAGGGAACCTACATATGAAATTTGAGAAAGATCCCTTCAGTGCTTCCTCAGAAATAGCGTTAACAAACTCCAATTGTCAAAATCCAAGATGGCTGCCTGTCGGCCATGTTGTTTTCCGATTGGTCCCAAAATGAAATATGCATAACTAGGCACCAAAGGGAACCTACATATGAAATTTGAGAAAGATCCCTTCAGTACTTCCTCAGAAATAGCGATAACAAACTCCAATTGTCAAAATCCAAGATGGCTGCCTGTCGGCCATGTTGTTTTCTGATCGGTCCCAAAATGCAATATGCATATCTAGGCACCAAGAGGAACCTACATATGAAATTTGAGAAAGATCCCTTCAAAACTTTCTCAGAAATAGCGATAACAAACTTCAATTGTCAAAATCCAAGATGGCTGCCTATCGGCCATGTTGTTTTCTGATCGGTCCCAAAATGCAATATGCATAACTAGGGACCAAGGGGAACCTACATATGAAATTTGAGAAAGATCCCTTCAGTACTTTCTCAGAAATAGAGATAACAAACTTCAATTGACAAAATCCAAGATGGCTGCCTGTCGGCCATGTTGTTTTCCGATTGGTCCCAAAATGCAATATGCACAACTAGGCACCAAGGGGAACCTACATATGAAATTTGAGAAAGATCCCTTCAATACTTTCTCAGAAATAGAGATAACAAACTTCAATTGTCAAAATCCAAGATGGCTGCCTGTCGGCCATGTTGTTTTCCGATCGGTCCCAAAATGCAATATGCACAACTAAACACCAAGGGGAACCTACATATGAAATTTGAGAAAGATCCCATCAGCACTTTCTCAGAAATAGCGATAACAAGAATTGTTTACGGACGGACGGACGGACGGGCGGAGGGACGGACGGACGGACGGACGGAGGGACGGACGACGGACCACGGACGCAGGGCGATTTGAATAGCCCACCATCTGATGATGGTGGGCTAAAAATATGTAATATGTAAAAACAAATCTCCAGTTGACAAGTTGTACAGGACATTGCAAAAGCTAGATTTAATGTATTTGTGTAATCATTATAATAATTATCAAATTCATCTATTTTATTATTTTCTATGTTGGTATACAATTTTTAATTCCTTTCGTTCCTGAATCCTGGAACGGACATCCGTCCCAACTATTCGTCACATTGCCGTATTTCCTCCTTCATAATACGGCTTTTTCAAGTTAATATCTGTCCTAAATGTTTCAAAAAATATATGAATCATGCTTTCAAAGCTGAATAACTGTTGATGTATTCCTTTCTTGACATCTCAGCAAAAATACGCGTTATATCAATCAAACCATCGACCGATCTCGAGTAGACTAGGTAGATAATTATGAAGGCCTTCATCGTATAAAATCTACGAAACTCTTGCTTAGGTATACGACAACGCTCCGCTCTGAAAGAGTTAATATATCTGTTGGATTGAAGTAAAAGCTAAATAACAACACTTCGAACAATAGACGACAACATGAATAATTACTAGTATAAACGTATTTGATGCGCAAAGCTCTTATCTGAAACGCGAACAGACGGAAGTGCCTAACCTAGTTTACGGTCCAGATATATAAGCCTGTGTCAAACTGGCACTGACTGGTCTCATTCTTAAAATATCAAAACATTTACAGTGTTTACAGTATCAATCAAACCACCCGTCAATTCGTTGAAAGCGGGCAGTAGCCATGCAATATATGCACTTGTTATAGGCAACAATACAACGCAGCCATCTTACCTAGCGAGAAATAAATGCGCATGCGCATGTGACATCAGAGTTATCAAAACGCTTGAAATTCCTTGTTGATTTCAAGCGCAAATGGGACAAATGTAAACTTGTTTTTATTTCTTTTTCTTAACAGCTCATGTATAGGCCTATATTTTTTGCCAAATGTTAAATCTTAATGACAGAATTTGACTGTTCTTTAAACCAATGGAAAATAACGCATACTTTTTTCATTCAGGGATATGTTTCAATAGGAATTAGATAAATTTTGAGAAAAACATCCAAAATTATTATATATTTATTACCTATTCACTTATATCATTCAAGTAGCATTATTCAGGACAAATATTTCAAAGTTACATATTTTATCAAAAGTTTCAAAGTTCATATTCAATACTTGCAACCAGAGTCAACAATTATATATATGACTACTATAAATCATTGCAAATATTGAACAATACATATTGTATTATATATATATATATATGATATGCTAGAGGTAACAAGCATCGAGTATGCAATCATATTATGAACGTCAACAAAATCATTCTGGTGTCCTCATTTGGTGAAACATATAGAAACAATAGAGAATGTTCCTGGTCTGTCTAATCTGTCATATTAAGAATGTCAACAAAAACTGTCACTACCAAGTCATGGAGACATGATTAAGGTCTATAAAATCATCTCCGAAAATCCACAAGTTGCAATGTAGGGCCAATCACTTGCGGACCTAACTTTAAAATACATAAAGGATTCTCAAGATTAGATATCAGAAAACATTCATTCACGCAGATAATTGTGGATGTGTGGTATAGTCTCCCATTTGATGTTGTAAATGCCATAATTATCAATTCAAATATAACTTTGATGAACATTGGATAAATCGGCCACAAAAGTATTGTTTCAAAGAGAAAATCAAGGTGTGAACTGAACAATTATTTATCATTTCAATAACTTTATTACGAGCTGACAATCAAAATATGTAAATCCTGTACATATTTTATGTATGCTGTAAGAATAAATCTATGTATCTATATATTATCTATGCATCACACAATTTTTTATTTAATGTCAATCACTATATAAACACTGCTGATGGCTGATGAACCTTTCATTCATGTATATCTCTTCTGCATATCACCAACATGGAAATCCTCTTCATCAGAATAGTTTTATAAATATCACTTAACAGCTTAACAGACCACGTGAACAGAAAAGAATGAGGTGATTGCATGCGACAAGAATGTTTAAACAAAGTTCCCAAAGCTGTACATGTACTGAAGAAAACATGTGAAAAATCTCCAACCTCTGCATATACCTCTTGACACAATTTAGCTTGTAAGTTACATCCTATACACCAGTATTGTGCAATACGATATGACACAAGTCGTTAAATCGATTATAACTTAAAGTCGTCGTGTATGTTAAAACTGCCTTACTGGTTACTCAACAAAGCCTTTGATGTTTGCCACCAGTCGATATTTTTCCCCTGAATTTGAATATCAGGTTATTTCAATATGTCCTTTACAGGTATATTGGGTTTGTTAATACTTACTGTGTACTGGCTGAACAATCAATTTTAAGAAATAGCCTAATATCAGGTATCTGTCACTTAATCTTAGAAAAATCATCATATATTTTTTTAACAAATTTGAACCCTGTAACCTTGAATGTAGATCAAGGTCATACATATGAAACAGCATACTATTGGCCTAATATCAGGTCTCGGAATCTTTAGGCTATTGAAAAATCATTTTTTAAAGATTTCAACCTAATGGATCCTGTGACCTTTAATTTATGTCAAAGTCATTCATCTCTCAACAAATTTGGTAGCCCTTCACCCTAGCATACAGGTCCAATATCAAGTCCCTTGTGGCCTCTGGGTTATTAAGAAGTAATTTGAAGATTTTGCCTATTTGACCCATGTGACCTTGAATGAAAGTCAAGGTCATTTATTTGAACAAACTTAGCAGCCCTTCATCCCAGCATGCTACAGGCCCAATATCAAGTCCCTGGGCCTATTGGTTATTGAGAAGTCGTTTGAAGATTATAGCTTATTTGACCCCTGTGACCTTGAATGAAGGTCAAGGTCAATTATTTGAACAAACTTGGTAGCTCTTCACCCCAGTATACTACAGACCCAATATGAAGTTCCTGGGCCTCTTGGTTATTGAGAAGTCATTTGAAGATTATAGCCTATTTGACCCATGAGACCTTGAATGAAGGTCAAGGTCATTTATTTGAACAAACTTAGTAGACCTTCATCCGAGCATGCTACAGACCCAATATCAAGTTCCTGGGCCTCATGGTTATTGAGAAGAAGTCGTTTGAAGATTATAGCCTATTTGACCCATGTGACCTTGACAGGGCCAAAAGCCTTCCTCACAGGGGCGAACGCTCAACTAAAGGCCAAAAGTGAGGCATTGTCAAGGAGACATTAGGAAGAAGAAAGTTGTTCAGAAAGAAGAGAAAATATAAGATCCCAAATTTAGTCGCCTCTTACGATCATGCAATGTTTGGTATTAAATGGTGGATCAACAAATTCAATGCGATATCCTTTCACTATATCTAGAATATGTTTATCAGAGGTGATCTGATGCCAATTATACTTAGTCAGAAACTTTTCCGCCGTAGAAATTTTCTGGAGTGTTGTCAAAGGCAGGTAGCGTGATTTTTTTGGATATAATATGCCTACCTACCTCAGTCCCTAAAACTTCTTTTCCTTTGTTGATGGCCTTTGTCCAAAAAAGGGACCTGGTGTGGTTTTGTCTTGGTCGAAACTGTTTGTTCCAATTGTTGGATGGTGAATTACCCTGTTGCCATGACGAACCCGGGGGTCGTTGATACGGATGGCCCCCATGTTGATACGAATGTCCGCCATGTTGAGACTGATATCCGTGTTTGTTTTGGTAGGGGTGTGGGTGTATTTTGTCCCGAGATATTTCTCGCCTGAAGAAAGGTTTTTTGGCCGCTTGTTTGCCCATGCGTCTGGCAGTGTCGATTTCTTTTAACTGTGTATTTGAGATCATCCCCAAACAGGTAGTCAGTGACAGCATTGGAATCTTTGCACAATTCTTTGTATTGTGGTTTAAGATCCGGTCTAATGATATAAAAGTAAGATCCATAAACGCGATCTGGCATAATTTAAAAGTGTCGTTAGCCAGGTTCACAGCTCCCACAAGTTCTGATGCGGTAAGTCCGCGTTTAGTGTTGTGCGCTGTCAGCAACATGTCCATCAAGTGAAGCAGTGGGCAAAAGGCTTTGGCCTGAAGGTTTTGATTCCGTTGGAGTTTGGCATCCAAATCTCTCGTCGATTTACGCACCGAATTCCACAAACCCGTATTAATAGTTGGCACTGTAAGGTTACGCACATTCGACGGCTTGTTATACTTAGAGGTCAGATCTTTAAGTTTTTCCTCAGACACTCTCGAACGAAGTCCAGTGTTTGCAACATTTGCCAGTGTGTCATTGATAGCTGGACCTGTTTTGTCCTTATTCTCAACAAACTCTGTTAGGGAGTTTAAAACACTTTGATTGTCGAAATCCTGTGTTATGTCGACAGGCGACTCATCCTCGCTACATTCTGAGTCCTCATTAAACGATCTAATGCGTTAGAGAAACTGTCATCGTTAGTTGTGGTGTTGTTATTCGCTTGATAATCAACTAATGAGTCCATTCTGGCCTTCAAAGCAGCCAACATCTCCCCTTGTTGGGCGAGAATGCCGGAAAACATGTCTATGTTATTTCCGGAAGCGGAAAACGTTATGACGGTCTCGTGATTTCCCGTTCTAATCTCGCCAGGCACATTAGCATAAGTACGCCGCCTAGCGGCTGTGACGTCATGATCAGGGTCAATGTGATTTGCATACTGCCTTGATGTAGATGGAGGAGACTCCGCCATGTTAGTTTCCGATTGCGACGAAACAGTCCGAGTCCGCACTGCCAAATTGTATCTCCGCAACGGTGGCGGTCTAAATTCTTCTGAAATTTCAGAATGATCAGACATGATATCTTCAAGATCATGTTCAGGGGCTATGATGCCCAAGGCGGGTTTAATGGCTATGATGCCCTGACCCTTTCGTGGCTTCGAGTTCAAAGGTTCGTCAGCCATGACGAGCACAACACAAGTTGAAGGTAAACAAAGTCCACGTGCTCAGAAAATCCAGCTCCGTTTGCCGAAATGGCAACACGAAAAGAAGCAATGACACTTCACTGTCACTATTGCTAAGTTCAAAGATGAGCTAAGCCACAAATCACGATGAACTAGTAATTAAAAAAACAGAGAAAAACGAAGCGTACACATAAACAAAGAGATCCTCTAGTCCTGAAGTCACGTGACCCTCTACGTCATTCCATGTGATTCCTCAGCATGTTTGATTTGAGAAATGTGATATGTAGCACAATATTTCAACAGGGGTCACATAAAACTAAATATGACAAATATTAACTGCTTACCTTATCTGTAACTTTGCATTGAGAGCCAACTCCAGGCATAACGCAATATGGCCGATTCCCGCTAAATTTTCGCGCATGCGCTCCTGATTCGGTACGTCTATCTCATTAAGACGCTTTAAACTACTGAGATTCAGTACACAGTAAGCGTCTAATTAACTGAGACTATTTTAGGCGATAGCCCTATAGAAGTGTACTGGAAAACTGCGAGAGGGGTAAGGGACATAACTCCGATAACTGCTCTACAGACGTCCGTTTAATATTACGGACACTGCCCAAAAAAATATATGCGACACTTTGCGAGACTGATTGCTGTGGCACATAACATACATATATACGCAGGTACTGTGATTTTTTTATGTGACAGTCACATAAAAATGAGGGTCACAAAGTGCATAATGACATAATAGGAGTCACTTAACTATCATTTAGTGAACATGGACGGACGGACCACGGACGCAGGGCGATTTGAATAGCCCACCATATGATGATGGTGGGCTAAAAAAATACGAAATAAAGTTTTGTCTCCACCAGTGAACATAAACAAAGAAGTCACGTGATCCTAAGTACGGCCGAACTAAAGTACGGCAAGGAAAAGACAACAAATCCGGAACTAGTAATTCCGGAAGAGTAATATAATAAACAATTAGATATTCCGGCAATAATATTATAAACAAAAAAACAGGTAGTGTAAATTCCTTTATGTTGCACATAGTTATAAACATACGTGCAAATAGTCTGCGATTGTTTAGTTTATTGTCACGGATGCAAAAACATATTAGTTTTGTTAGGATTGATATGCTCTAAGGTTATATCGTTAATAACACTCAAAATGTGTTGTTTCGTCATATACTTTGATAACTTACTGTATTCATTTCAGACACAACATTCTAGTACAAAATGCCAAAATTACAGAATCGCCTTCATCCAGTCGAGGCGGCTAAATATGATATCCTTATTCAGCTTCACAAAGGGACATTCGATAAGCCTGTGCGCGATCGAACAGTGGAAAAGAAAACTGTCATACATTATTGGAGAATAAATGAGGACCTTGATGTAAAAAGAATTACTGGAATAGACACACTTTTCATTAAATCTGGTTTGGTTTGGTTTATTTTGTTTAACGTCCTATTAACAGCCAAGGTCATTTAAACTTTTCATTAAAGGAGAAAAAGTTCTGACAAAAGCAGATTGCACAAAAAAAGTAAGAAATGAATTGAAAGCCAGTTTGGGATCGGGATCAAGATCCGTTAGGCATCCGTTTAAAGGAAAATTCACAAGTTTTGGAGAACCTAAAATCAGGAATATCATTTAACGTGACAAAATTTTCAGCAAAACGAGCGCGGTCTTTACGAACAAGCCACCATGGAAAAGTGTACAAGTCGCAACGGTATTTGAAAGAGTTTGGTTTGGTTTATTTTGTTTAACGTCCTATTAACAGCTAAGGTCATTTAAGGACGAGTACAGATTGATATCATTTCAATGAAAAATGTTATCGGTTATTGGCGTGCTGTCCATGTATATTTCTTGAGCATCGGTATCATCAAGCGCAAACTCCGACATTTAGTAGCAAGGAGCTACCCAAAGTGTGTCATGCATTGAACCAAAGGAGGTAATTGGGTTCAAAACTCCATTCAAATGTATTTTTGGAAGATCACCCTCAATAGATCGTTTGAGAAAGCAGGCAATAACTGCTAGCCGCAAATTAACATGTAGATCTAACTTCAACAGAAAACGTTTTTGCTCTATATACAAGGTAGGAGAAAAAGTACTTTTGAGACATCCATTCAAAAAGGGCAGAATTCCTCATAAGAGGTCAATTTTAGAGGGTGTAATTGAAAAAGGAGACGAGTCGCTGGTACAGTATTTAGTTACGTACGCGTTACCTCAAAATAGAATAAACGGTATCTGGGGTTCCAGTAGAAAACATAACAAGCCTTACAAGGGATAAGGAAGCTCCTCGCAAATTTCGTGCACGGAATTTTGAACATAAAGTTCAGAAAGAAAAACATCGAAAAAAGTGTTATGTTGTTCATGACGAAATGAGCACTGTTGACACAATATACGACGCTAACGGTTACTCCAATCCTTCATCAATTTGCACCGAAGATACCTCTGAGCGACAACACAACAACGAGGAAAATAACGATGTTTCTGGACATCAAGAATATGTCAGAACTGTGTTCAATCCATCTAAATATGACAACTGTCAGTTTGATTCCGTTGCAAAAACAGGAGTATACACCACTGGGCGGCAATTGAGACAAGATGCTTGTCGTCTTTTAACAGAAAATGGAAACTTCTATGGTCATTTTGTTCTCTACTGAGGCTAGATTTGCCATTTACATCGACCGAATGAAAAGAGTATCAACATACGGTGACCATTTCACTCTGCAAGCAATTGCCAGAGAATTCAATGTCCAAGTGCTCGTTATGTCTTCGTTAGGACCTGAACACAACAGACTGGTATTGAATACAGGTTTGGTTTGGTTTGGTTTTATTTTGTTTAACGTCCTGGTTTGTGCTCGGGAGGCTGGTGAGGGTCGAATGCTAAACACTGACCTGTATGTTTGACATAACGGTTAGCTGGTCACACAACGTTGTATGTTCAATAATTGATAATTGTCCTAAACTATCCGTAATGACCTTGATTAAATCAATTCTACACCTGTTATTCTAGATGTATACTATGTTTGTTTTAGTGTTACGAGTTTACTCTATAAAGTTAGCATTTTGAGTGTCGTTTTAAACTGAATGATCAACATGTAGACGAATGGACTGTATTTTCAAGTGTTTATAGTCCCTATACTTACAACATATTAATCCTAATCCGGGGTCATGACCTGAGTATATATATGCTTGTCATACAAAGGTGACATTTGGGAGGTCGTGCATCCATGTCTTGTATGTGACCGATAATAACCCTATGATGTACAAAAGAAAAAAGCAATTCCCCTTTGTATCATTGCGGTCGCTTTCGCAGTGCAAAATGCAATTCAACTGTTTTGCTTGTTTTATGTAAAATCATATAAAAATATCTTTTCAAAATATCATGAATATATCCAAATCACAGGGCACGTGTTTATATATAGCAATATGATGCACGTGTCTACCTACTGATTGATTGGATGACTAAGGAAAATATATTGTACATCACAGGTTTTGTTACGTGATCGTATATTTACTTTCAAATACAGATAGTGTTTTCTCGACCTCACACATTGAGTAGATGTAGATAAGTCGGGTATCTATCAAATCCAAGGAAAGGTTTTTTTTATTTCTTAACGCAAGTTACTTTACAAAGTGGTAATTGCAAAGCTGAGACCTCAGGCATTCCAGGAAAATAGAAATCAAATATTCCCAAGGGAGCGGCAGATGAGCGTAAATACGCGGGAACTCATCTTTCATACTACAATAGTCTGTAGCTGTATATAGATATATCAAAAATAACAAATGGATTAAAAACCACTCCATTGGAAGGTATATCAACATTATTCTATAGCACATGTACATATACGTACACGTTTAACAACATACCTAATTGGATTATTTCATTTCTTCAGTCAAAGCTTGTTATCTTATTGTTCAAGCTAGCATTTGGACCAAAGCCGATTGTCCGTTTTTTATATACATTCATGATTTCGCTTTGTTTCAGTGAAGAAAAGAGGGATTGTTATCAGAACAATTGTAATGTATTATGTTCACGATATTCTTCAATTGATCATTAAATCTGAATCTAATGAAGCTGCGACAGCATTGCTTTTTTTCAGATAACTGCAGTAGTTGTGATTTGCATTGACGCACGGATTCCATGTTACGGAACCAAACACGATAAGGAAATCTTAATTTTCACTTTGTTGCAGATATGGCCTTAAATATATACATGTATATATATTATTACAAACTGCGTTGATGTGCACATGCAACTCGACGCAATGTGTAATAACTTTTCAAATATTATTATAAGTAAAAAATAAGTATTTTATAATAGAATTAGGTCGAAACATGTACCAAGTGAAGATTATCTTCCCATCTGATGACAATTTATCCGTTAAAAAGACTTTGAAATCTTTATTACAAATTGCGTTGATGTGCACATGCAACACGACGCAATTCGTAATAACTTTTCAAATGTCATTATAAGTAATAGATAAGTATTTTTCCAATAGAATTAGGTCGAAACATGTACCAAGTTAATATTATCTTTCCATCTGAGGACAATTTATCCGGTAAAAAAAACTTTTAGGGCCAACATGTGCATATCATTAAGCTGTCATCCCATGCTGATAATTTTGAGAAAGTTAGAATGAATTCCAATAGAAATAAAACAAATGATTGTCAAAAATATGAATTCCCTTTATAAACAATAGCTAAGTTTACTCACTCCCCAGGGGCAAACATGAGACCCAAGGGTGATTAAATTCACAGTTTTGGTAAAGCACCATAAGACCCTTCCATCTATGGAGAGTTTTTGATTCTACCAAATATGAGAGTAGAGAAGAAGAGTTTTGAAATTTCAGTCAATTTGACCCTTTTTAGCCTCGCCCATCAGCCCCTGGGTGTCAGTCAGGGCCACCAAATGCATACCATCAAACTGTTATCCCATGCTGATAATGTTGACCAGGTTAGAATGAGTTCCAATACAAATCCAACAAATAATGGTCAAAAATGTGATTTCCCTATATAAACTATTGTAAAGTTTACCCCCTCCCCAGTGACAAACGTGAGACCCCAGGGTCATGCAATTCACAAGTTTGGTAAAGCACCACAAGACCCTTCCATCTATGAAGAGTGTTTGATTCCACCATATCTGAGAGTAGATAAGAAGATTTCTGAAGTTTTAGTCAATTTGACCCATTTTGGCCCCACCCCTCGGGCCCCTGGGGGGTGGGGACCATATAATTCACAATTTTGGTTAACCTTCAGCCATAGAAACTTTCTGCCAAATTTCATTGAATTTGGTTAAGTGGTTTTGGAGAAGAAGTCGAAAATGTTAATAGTTTACGGACGCACGACGGACGACGACGGACAAAAAGCGATTAGAATAGGTCACTTGAGACTTCGTCTCAGGTGACCTAAAAACGTATTAATTTAAAAATTTAAATGCAATTAATTACAAAAACATACATATATAATTTGCATTTATATATTTATAATGAATTGATTATCTTAAATCAAAGATTATTTAATAATCATTTTATCATTACTTATATTAACAATAAAATTTCACAAATTTACAATGATCATATGTAACAATGTCAAGTATATAAATTACTGAATAATTGTGTGTTGCCAAACAGTTACCAATTTACAGGAAACAAATGTTATGTTAATTACACTGTAATTGCCACTTATAGGATGAGTGTGACCATTTAGTGATCACTTTTCAGTTGATTAGAATTCTGATGATAACAATTCAATTCAATTCAATTATTACTTTAAACTTGCGGTTTATCAGTACAAATACAGTGCATTAAATATATACAGTGAAAACATACATAAATACAAATACAAATTAATAAAGTTCGGACACACATACACAGACGACAAATACACGACCGCAGCGCTAGTGTAGAGACTGATTTCATTATTTTTTTTCAATGACTATTATTGGTATTAAATTTCTAGAAACAATTGTCTTTTGTTGTCGAAAATGATAAATTTCCTTCGATTTGAAAGATCGTTAATATTTCTTCTTTCTAAGAGTTATACAAATTTCTGCATACTAGGTTTTCTTAAGTAGTACGGTTTGATGAAACGTTTTCTGATATCTGCGTTAAAGCTACATTTTATTATGAAATGGTACCCGTCTTCAATATCGCCACAGTTGCAACAATTACAAATTAAATTGGTTCTATCTATCTGATTAAAACGTCCAATTTCAATATTCAACTTATGAGAATGTTTTTAGATGCTGCGTACGTATACATAGTAGTTAATGGTTCTGATTGTATTTCAATATTCATGTATATGTTATCTACTCTTGTTGATGAAAAAAAACATTTAAAACTGTTGAATGCTTTCCGAAAAGGCAGTCAAAAGTGTCAAATGTTGTTTTTTTCGCTTCTGAACAAATTCTTTTATTGTGTAAATGTATATTGATTTAAGGGCACTGCCTGTTGTCTAATCCTTTTGTTATCACAATAAAACTTGTTGAAACCACAACATAAGGAAGGAGGGATCTCAAAATAAATAGTTACAATAATATGTACATACAAAATGTATGAACAATAAAAGATCGCGGTCTTAAAACAAGAGGCCCATGGGGCCTGTATCGCTCACCTGGTTGGATTAGACCAAATGTCGAAATAATGTTCATATTCAAATTGTTTTATTTGTAAAATGCTATATATGGTTATAGTGTGGGAATCCGAACTGCTTTAAAGATTAATGAAGTCCAGACTCTCTAAGGTCTGAAAGACCTCAAGAATTGTTTATAGAACATGCATTCATCACTTTATGACTAGTAGCGATTTAAAGGAATTACCTCTATTTCACCTATTGGGCCCGCCCCTTTGGCCATTCGGGGGTCAGAGTCACCATTTATGCAAAATCTTTTCCCCTTCCCCCAAGGATGTTTCTGACCAAATTGGGTTCAAATCCATTCATAACTTTATGACTAGTAGTGATTTAAAGGAATTACCTCTATTACTCCTATTGGGCCCCGCCCCTTTGGCCCCTCGGGGGTCAGAGCCACCATTTATGCAAAATCTCTTCCCCTTCCCCCAAGGATGTTTCTGACCAAATTTGGTTCAAATCCATTCATAACTTTATGACTAGTAGAGATTTAGAGGAATTACCTCTATTTCCCATATTTGGCCCCGCCCCTTTGGCCCCTCGGGGGTCAGAATCACCATTTATGCAAAATCTGTTCCCCTTCCCCAAGGATGTTTCTGACCAAATTGGGTTCAAATCCATTCATAACTTTATGACTAGTAGTGATTTAAAGGAATTACCTCTATATCCCCTATTGGGCCCCGCCCCTTTGGCCCCTTGGGGGTCAGAGCCACCATTTATGCAAAATCCCTTCCCCTTCCCCCAAGGATGTTTCTGACCAAATTGGGTTGAAATCCATTCATAACTTTATGACTAGTAGCGATTTAAAGGAATTACCTCTATTTCCCCTATTGGGCCCCGCCCCTTTGGCCCCTCAGGGGTCAGAGTCACTATTTATGCAAAATCTGTTCCCATTCTGCCAAGGATGTTTCTGGCCAAATTTGGTCAAAATCCAAAAAGAACTTTATGACTAGTAGCGATTTGAAGCAAATGTTGACGGACGGACGGACGACGGACGCTGCGCCATGGCATAAGCTCACCGGACCTTCGGTCCAGGTGAGCTAAAAACAATGTGACGATATACGATGTCTGATCGCAACAAAAACATTTCGTTTCAGGGACGCAAAGTTTGCTGTGGTTTCTTTAGATTTAAGATTAGTAATTTGCGCGATTAACGTTAAATATAAAATCTATCAGTGAAGTTGTGGATGAGGTGGAAAGTAAATCTACGTGTATCCGAATTGCATTGAAAGCTACTTTCGTTTTCTATTGTTATTGACCAATAGACGAGCGCGATAGATTGGTAGTGTGTTTTTAAGCCAATCAGAGCAAGGTGCTTACACTACTATTATACCTCGCCTCACTGATTTATGGATATTTAATATGCGCATGTCTTTTTTTCGGAACTCCTCTAATAGTGCAACCGGACATAGGGGTCGCTGATTCATGGATATTTAAAAAACGCGATGAATTATGGATATTCATAAATCGCCTGTAAATATCCATAATTCGTATCTTAATATCTATAAATGAATTATGGATATCCGTAATTAATGTTGATTCATGGATATCCATAAATAAGTATTTATGGATATCTATAAATCGAATTATGGATATTAGAATTAATTATGGATATTAAGAAATATTTATGGATATTCATAAATAGTGACTTTTTTCCACTTTGGCTTGCCATATATTTATTCACTATTGCAAGCACTTGTTAAAAAAATCCACCAGTTTGTGTTCCAGGAACACCAATTTTGGTCAATGGCTGGTACCTGTTTGACCAGTGAGTGACAAAATATGTTTTATGATGAAATAACTCTATCTAGCCACTGCAAGTCTTTGTAATTTACAGGTTTCCATCAGAAACTATTATTAATGAGCCGGGAACATCAGATGCAATTGAGGAAGAAATTGGTGGTGAGTTATTTAAACAGTACAAAATTCGAAATTTATCCTAATGTGAGGAGTTTCAATTTGCTTCTAGCAGGTCAGTGATTTGTTATACACTCGGGTATGATGAAATCAATCACTCTTCATAGATGAAAGGGTCTTAAGGTGCTTTGCCTAAATTGTGAATTTCATGACTCTGGGTTCTCACGTTTGCCCTAGGGGAAGGGGTAAACTATAGTTTCTAAAGGAAATTCACATTTTTTACTATCATTTGTTTGATTTCTTTTGGAATTCATTCTAACTTATCATTATCAGCATTAGATGAGATGACAGTTTTATGATATGTGCAAGTTGGCCCTGATTGACCCCCAGGGGCTAATGGGCGGGGCCAAAAAGTGTCAAATTAACTTAAATTAAAACGAAAATATTCGCAGGGCCCCAATAAGTAAGAATCAAATCATAGTTGGAAGGGTCTAAGGTGTTTTACCAAAATTGTGAATTCCATTACCCTGGGGTCTCATATATGCCCCTTGAGAGGAGTTACACTTAACTCTAGTTTATATAAGGAAATGACATTTCTGAATATCATTTGTTTCATTTCTATTGTAATTCGCAGTTTTGGAAGACAGTTTGCTGGTATGCAATGACTGCCCCAGATTGACCACCAAGGACAAATTGGCAGGGTCAAAAAGGGTCAAATTTACAGAAATAGGCCCCTGGACCTTTTACTTTTCGATTTTTTGCGAGCCTCTGGTGTGTATTATAAATTTGATGTAAATGGAAACAAATGTCTGATTCGTAACACGATCGCAAGAAAGTCCAGTAATCATAGGAAATAACTTGAAAAAAATTCAACATCTTGTTTGGCTTTAACATGACAACATAGCATTATTCTGTACTATGACGTCATTGTGACAATCAAATAAATCACCACTACGGCTTTATGGTACGTATGGCATAAATAGAATTGATGTGACAGCTTTATTACACTACATAATACCTAAATATTATTATAAATAGCTTTATATAATAATTTCAACATGTTTGTTTCTGTCAGATGTTATTCAGTTATTAATTCAATTACAGAGGCTGTAACCTTACATCAAGTTTCAGAAGAAGAAGCGGAGGTACTCATGTCCTTGTTTCCTGAAGTACAAAAGACAGAAGGTAAATATCAAGCTGGAAATATTAGTTACATGGTTTGTTAGTGACTCAATATGGAATATACAGAGTCCTTAGGGAACTTACCAGGGGAGACGTCACTAAGAAACCATGTAACCAATTTACCTCACTGATGACCTTTTGAAATTACAAATAACTATTTACAGATACATATTAAGTACTTGAAAGTAAGCTCCCTGGTTTAACTTAGAAATGCCTTGATTTTCTTTTCTGCTCACATTTAGTTTAGAAAAAAAATAGTTTAATAACGAAATATTAATAACTATAAGAGAGAAAACAAAACATTTTGAAGCTGTTATCGTCTAAATATAGCAAAATATATCAAAAATTCCCAACGGGGAAGTGGATATTATTCTACGGTTCTGGAGTCTTGAAAAATATGACATCATAAATATGGCCGTAATTCATTAACAGATTAAGAAACTTAGGTATAGACACTTTTTGTTTATGAACTTTTATTCATTAGCCTGTAGTTCAAATATTATTTAAGGGACATCACGGTAAACCAGTTTTTATTTTGTATTTTTTTCATATTATTGCACATATATTTAAAAAATATAACCTTATGAATAATGACCATTCGCTGTTGATGATATCTGTACATAAAAACATTAATTATTAATTAATCAAAGTACTGGAAGTACTGTAAACAAACATTATTGTTTAATGCAAAATCAGTAATCTTCTTAGTTTTAAGTTGATAAATTTACTGATATCGGTTTAGGAATTAATTGCAAATAATTTGAAATGTTTGCAGCTGTTCTGATTTGATTGTACATATGCATGTTTCTGTAAGGTCCTAATTGAAATTGGAAGTTTGTTGATCTATCTTGGATCGATGAAAATAAAATATGTCTTCTTTCTTTCGGGAAGGCATCATCAGTTATAATACAGCCAGGACTCTGTGACCTTATTGATGCCAACTTCTAATATGCACTAAATTTAGGCTAGTTCCATCGTTAGTTTGGCATACATAGTTGTATTTCAACTAAATATGATGAAACACACATAAAGAATTACTGAAAACCAAAACCAGAGCTGCTAATCAAGGCCCGAATTAGGAAAGTATCCTATTGAAACTGTACTCAAGCATTTATGGTACTTCAAAACAAAAAAACCTGACTCCTTTTGTTCAGGAAACATTTGATGTTAATAAATCTGTATATGAGAAGATAAACTTCTGTTATAATTACAGTATTGTAAACAATGTGATAAAGAATAACAACCAGATAAAGACTATCTTCATCGAATAATTCAGCAAACAGGAAAAGAAAACTTCAAGATTCATTTTCAACTTCAAACCTGATCACAAAGATTACAGTCCATTCGATGGGACGACACATTCCCTATTTATTGTCCTTTTCCAATGTTGATCATCCAATCATACTGAACCACACAATTCAGCAATGTAATTGCACAAATCACACCTTTATGTGGTGAGAAAATTTTTGGGGGCGTTATAAGATTCCATAACTGTATGCAAATTGTGAAGCGTTCCATATCTATAACTATATATATAACAGTACGTGTATATATTTACACATATCAAAATTGGAATGACACAGGAGATTTGCAAGTTTAAGTTCACCATCAGTCATGGGAGGTTTATGTAAAATGTTATATTTACCGGGGTAATTAGTAATTCTGAGAATATATTTATGAAGCTCTATTCTGTACATTCTACCAGTGCTAGAGAATGGACACAATTTTCTGTTCTCCAATGTCAAAATTAATCATATGTAAAATATTAGGGGTTTATTCGCCATTCTAGGCCTGATTGCCGTCATAGTAAAATTACCAAAATGGACTTGAAATCAATATTTTAAGAGAATGATCCATGACTTGAATATTTCATAAAAATAATGTAATACATCGTTTATTCAATTCATTCAGATCTTCAGACACCACATAATTTGTGAAGTCATATATAGAAATATATGAACCATTTTGTTATTATTTATAGTTCACACAAGTAAGCACTAGATGTAAGCAGAAAGTATATGTACTGCTATCTACTGGCATGACTTTGAGTACAGTAAACTACACTCGCTTTGTGGATATTGACAGGATAACATATATTTACATACTTATTCAATTTTAGAATTGTAACTGAAATCTTGTAACAGCATGGCACAAATAGTCATCTGAACATGTGTTGTATATTGAAAAATTATTTAAGGTAAATTTTCAGTTTATCAATTCATTGATTACTCCGTGTTTGAAGTATGGTGTAGTGAGAATTTCAAGTCTTGATCATGACTTGATGAAAATTTTAAATTAACAAATTATTAAAATGAATTTGTTTGAAAAATAACACAAGTTCCACAGCAATATTATATAGAGAATCAATCACAATATATCAAAAGTTATAAAACTACAAATAACAATTAACGGCTGAATATCAAATTAAGTGAATATCACAAGTCTTTTTGCATTTGTTTTTAGGTAATCCGGATTTCGGTTTTCCGGCTTTAAAAAAAAACGAGAAGTATTTTAATTGCCGTTATAATTGAATTACCAAAATGGACCTAAAATCAGTATTTCTAAAAAAAGAATGATCTATGACTTGAATATTTCATAAAAATAATTTAATACATCGTTTATTCAATTCATTCAGATCTTCAGACACCGCATAATTTGTGAAGTCATATATAGAAATATATGAACCATTTTTGTTATTGATTTATAGTTCACACAAGTAGGCACGAGATGTAAGCAGTACGTATATGTACCGCTATCTACCGGCATGACTGAGTACAGTAGACTACACTCGCTTTGTGGATATTGACAGTATAACATATATTTACATACTAATTCAATTTTAGAATTATAACTGAAATCTTGTAACAGCATGACACAAATAGTCATCTGAACATGTGTTGTATATTGAAAAATTATTTAGGTAAATATTAACTCATTTGCTTGACTTTTAGAATTGTAACTGAAATCTTGTAACAGCATGGCACAAATAGTCATCTGAACATGTGTTGTATATATATAATTGAAAAATTATTTAGGTAAATATTAACTCATTTGCTTGACTTCAATTTTCAATTTATCAATTCATTGATTACTGTGTTTGAAGTATGGTGTAGCGAGAATTTCAAGTCTTGATCATGACTTGACGAACGTTCTAAATTAACAAATGATCAAAATGAATTTGTTTGAAAAATAACACAAGTTCCACAGCAATATTATATAGAGAATCGATCACACTATTCCAGAAGTTATAAAACTACAAATAATAATTAATGGCTGAATGTCAAATTAAGTGAATATCACAAGTCTTTTTGCATTTGTTTTTAGATAATCCGGATTTCCGTTTTCAGTCTTTGAAAAAAAATTACGTAGGCGTATTGCATAGTAAACGTAGCCATGTGTACATATGTAACAGCTGATTTCAATCAGATTGACTTAACATGAACTTAACACCGTCTCACTCTCAGTAGTTCGTCACAATCGAAAATTTGATCGTGAATTCGGTATTTTGCAAATTCTTTCAAAATACTTCCAGGTAAAGAAAAAAAATGCATATGGTCTCTATACACACACCAAAGATTAATAGATCCTATATTGGGTCCATTCTCTCGTAAAAATACCGATTTGGGTCCACTATCGGCCATTTCGGTAATTCAACTCTAACGACAATCGGGCCGCGATTCGCAAATGAAAAATTAATTTAAAATTCGTAAACCTCTAATATTTTACATATGATACAATTAGGCATTGGAAAACATATATGTGGGTCAATTCTCTGAAAATAATGCCAATTTATATTATAATTAAGCCCCATTTTTCTTCGTTTCGGTATTTCCAAGTCTGCTTCACCTGTGGTCCGTTTCAGTAAATATTCTCGACTTTGCCGAAATAAAAACAAGCTATATAATTGTTCATTTTAAACATGACAACTGCCGACCACACGTATCTAAAAGTGTTATTGTTGATATCATCTGAATATTGCCGTAGTTATCTGTCACTTCGATTGTAAACCCATTGCCAAAGTCATGGAAGAATCGACCAATCAAATTGGTTTAACGTTTGATTTCCGTAATCTTGCAGTTACCTCCCTTACAACAGTAAATACGTTCTAAGTATGTACAGTAACCTATAGTATGATACAATGTATCGTCTCGTATGCCGTTATTGATATATTTCTTTCTCTAAATTATATAAATACTCATCTAGTTGATAATGATGTAACATTCTAGAATATATTTAATACACATTTAAGTAAATCGCGGACATATTTGCAGACCGATGCTATAATGTCAGCCGTTTTGGAATGAACACAGAAGAGCAAAACTTTCTAAACATCCGGAGACGAATGCGCCTGCGCAATATTTGTTTACATAAATATATTGACCTGGAGTTATTCACAAAGTTCAGGTTCATTTAGTCTTCACATTTTGCTAGCGTTATGCATTTCTCAAATCGTATGCATCTTGAAAACATCTACTGAATACATTTCAACATTTTCGGTAAAACTACTACATAAAACGAAGATGTTTTTGCAAGTAAATTATTTGAAGCGTAAGGCAATGGGGGCAGCCATATTTCATTGAAACAGACAGTAGATGGCGTATTGGTGAATGTGGCTACCAAATATGGTCATATTTCTCAGTCCAGTTCTTGATGGCAATAACCGAACATTAATGTTCGTTTAAAAAAGGTAACCCAATCCGTTGATCAATAGTCTGAATGTGTAAATTTTGCGTCACACACCAACCCCATATAACGCATGCGCGCAACAAAAAACAAAAATGGCGTCCCGCGGGAGTCGACCGCGGTTGAAAACTGTTACGGCTTCAGCAACAAAGAGAAGAATGTCCAAATGGGTTAAAGATAACCCTAGAATCACACTGGGGAAGCAGTTCAGCAGATGGGAACAATTCAAGCATGAAAACAACAACTGCAGTAAAACAGACGCCGCCTGTATTCTGCTAGATTGCTGGTAAGTAGCTGCCGTGACAAACTTGTTAGGCCTATTATTGTCTGTACTAGTTCTTCGCTACTGTCACTATATAGAATCTACACATAAATATTGGCGCCGGAATATATGCAGAACGCGTTCAAACCAATATATATAATATCGTTATCCAACTAACCTAGATGGAATATATCGACGTGTAAGCTATCAAGATCACGCTGGTTAGTTTTATTTTGAAAGGTGCCACCGCAGGGGTAATTTGCGGAACCTAAAACGTATTCACATAAATACGACAACAATACTTTTTCTTACACATGTACATGAATATAACGCACATTTTATGCTTACATACTTATTGTAACTTGTCCCGGTATATAGCCAACAGATTTTGAACTAACAAATATAACTTTAGTGACGTTGTTAACGTTATCACAGTTCGTTACGAACTACTTATTATAGTACATGCAGTATGGAGTTACATATCGGCACAGGCGCTTGTATTTTATTTTATAAGCAGGTCTGAATTATTCACCAATTACACATGTATTCAAAACCACTTCCAGGTAGTCATTTCAATGTGTTATAAACTAACTATATAGTGTATAGTAAATAGTCTAGATGAAGATACTGATCATGAGTTAGTGCATTATTCCATATGCTCAATTTAGTTATTATTTGTCTCCACGCACAGGAGATATCTACAATGTATATGTACATCATTTTGTTTGGTTGTTTAGGTATGCATCTTCCACAAGAGAATTACATGGTGCATGCATATATCCACTCCTGTCCAGGGGCCTTCTACCTCAACGCCTGCCACTTCACATCAGTTATTACTGAAGAAAGATGAGCATGTTATATCAGATGTCTCTGATATAGAGTAAGTTTCAAATTTAGTCATTACGTTGACAATATATAATACATAATGAATACCTAAACAATGTCTATGGAGTTTTGACATGCTACGTACAGAGTAACAGAAAACCCAAAATTATTATTGAAAATTCAATGTACTACAGAGTTGTTATTATCACTATCATAGTTATGTTGTTTTGTTGAAGGAAATATAAGTTATACCGTGTATTTTGATAAGAAATTTAGCATACTTTAGTTAAAATTAGAAACACTGGAATTGAGATCTCTAGAGTTATTTCTGGCTTATCATTTTACAATGTACAGCTCACTTCAGTATATATGTGTGACTTGATTTTCCCAGAGTTCAATCTTCAGATGTTTCTGGAGTTGAGGCTATGTCAGCTGACAGCAGGGATACACTGGGCCGCTATGAAAGGAAAGCTATGGAGGAGGATGGTTCGTTTATCCAGTGAATATACTATCTCTTACAGGCCTTCGTTTGGCTTTATGTAGCCTTGGATAACATGCCGTTTGTTGTGAATGTTTTATGATTTTAAAACAATAAATGAAAGATGTTTACACATGATTATACACCAATTAGAGTAAAATAGTAAACAGTGTTTTTATTTGTTGGGTCTTTGGTCCTTAAGAACCTATGGAAGGCGATACCAGTCAACTGTTACCAATTACATTCTAAAACATATACTCTGGTGCTGTTGTGATTGATACACTTACCTGATTATTATGAAAGTGGCATCCTCACTTTTCCATTTATAATAAAAATTGCACGTTACCTGTGACTAATGAGTACAGCATAAGGTTATCTACAAAGACTTATCAAGTTATAATTTTATCTCAGGATTTCATATGAAGAAACTGCAGAACCTTCAGATCCCACCTATAATCCTAATCAAACTGAAATTGAAGATGATGATGATCTTGACCTGGAGTTTGAAATGTCATTGTGGTAAATAAATTATTATTATAAGTATTTAGAAATGTTCAAGATTTGTTTTTTTGTAGAAGTGTAAATTGAAATGTTCGGTTATATAGATACATGTATATAGACATAATCCGAACACTTTATCTTGAATATAGGTGGACTGTAGTAAGGATTGTGTCCTCACAATATTTAGAGTGCGTGACAGTGTGAAGCAAAACAATTACTTTGAATAATGGAGATTGAGTTATAATACAATTTGATGATAATGAGCATTCGGTGAAGAGGATGATTAGAAAACTGTATTATGTTATAACCCTCATTTGAATAACTGTATGATTTGTAGTAAGTAGCATTATAATGTGTTTTTGCAGTACACCACAGCCAGATCAAGTCTTCCTTGATACATTACCAATAGTAGGTGATGTATTTGACACCGATGAGGACAACGAACCACTGGACAATGAAGGTGAAGTGCCTATGGATTCTGACAGTGGTGATGATGGAAGTTACAGAAAAGAAATTCATCTGCATTGAATCCTGTATCAAGGAACTAGCAAACATCAAGATGCCATCTCGCTGTCAGAGGAAGAATTGTAATGGGGAAATTACCATCAAATGCCGATATATTGTTTGTTCAGCTATGCTGATATGGGTAAGTTTATGTTGTACATGATACTATTCGAAAATCTTGAAAATTATACCAATAGTAAACCATTAAATTACTGATCTTTATTGGAAGTTTTTAGATTCTGTTATCCCACATATATGTCGTAGGGTCAATCGTCATCTTATTGTATTGTCAAGTGTATTTATATGCGTTACTGGTTACAGAGAGTGTTCTCTGTTTACCTGTGTGTCTATTTATAGTGTCCATGTGCGTTCAGTGGTCATGTAATATTGTGTCTATATTTGTAACCTGTTTGTCCGGTTGTGTCCAGGTATGTCAAAGTGTGAAGCGCATGCAAGTGAGTGTGAACGTGTAAAAAAGGCGTGTTTGTGGGTGTATTTAAGTGGAGTGTTTGGGGGGAGCGGCGCACTAGCCATGTTATCGACGGACAAGTACGTTCTACGGGACCACGTCGAAATACAAGATATATACCAGTTACGATTGACTGACATTATCCTGACTACGTGTCACCACGATAGTTAAAGGTATGTAATTCCTGTAATTGCCTAATATTGCGCGGACAAATGTTGAATAACAATTTTACGCGACTATTTGTCATGCTGGTACAGAATGTCTGTTCATGAAATTATAACTTGGTAGCATTCTAGATAATGGCTTTTATTTTCCAGGGGTTTTTCCCTATCTCCTGAAATATATATGTGGCGACGCTCCTGTCAACTGATAAATAAACTGATAGAAAGAAGCAAGGTTTTTGGTTGTTTCTGCCACCTATCACATATACATCAACATAAGAATCGCCATTTAGTATTATGATAATATACATAATATGACGATATATAGGAGGAGTTCCTGATTGGGAAAGTTTCAGTACAATACAGTACAGTACTTGGCACATGTAAATTGATAGTGCAATGCTTTTCTACTTCAAAACAAGTTTAGTTTGATTACTGTGTATTTTTAGTGTGCTAAGTACATAAGAATACGGAAAAAGGAATGCCTGTGCTAGATCACTGAATATAGAGAGTTTGGTTTGGTTTATTTTGTTTAACGTCCTACTCCTAATATGCTGAGCGCTAAGCAGGAGCAGCAACTACCATTTTTAAAGACTCTGGTATGTCTCGGCTAGGGGACAGAACCCAAAGCCTTCCTCACAGGGATATAGAGAGTATAGTTGAATTGTGATATGATACTTTCCTATCTTTAGTGGATTGTTTGTTTATTCATTTACAGAACTGTTCCAATGGACACAGCATCTATACATGGCATTCCCAACCAAGGTCGAAGAAACTTTTTATTGGAAATGACTGATGTCAGCTGCAATCCTTCTGAGTGGGAATAATTACCAGAAGATTGCTCTACTTTATAAATGTCTAAATCTGGGGATGATCAGCTCAACAAGCCATCTCCGTGTACAACGCACATTTACTGTGTCAGTTATTGATTTCTTTACGCAGACCCTTATGACTGACATACTAAACAAATACAAAGGGAGAGAACTGGTAATTGCCGGTAAGTTGGTTTGGTTAGGTTTATTTTGTTTAACGTCCTATTAACAGCTAAGGTCATTTAAGGACGGCCTCCCGTGCGTGCGAAATGTATGCGTGTGATGAGTGCGTATGTGTGTTTTGGGAGGCTGCGGTATGTTTGTGTTAAGTCTCCTTGTGATAGGCCGGATCTTTTGCCGATTTAGAGTGCTACCTCACTGAAGCACACCCCACCCGGTCACATTATACTGACAAACGGGCGAACCAGTCGTCCCACTCCTAATTTGCTGAGCGCTAAGCAGGAGCAGCAACTACCATTTTTAAAGACTCTGGTATGTCTCGGCCAGGGGACAGGACCCAAAGCCTTCCTCACAGGGGCGAACGCTCAATTAAAGGCCAAAAGTGAGGCATTGTCAAGGGAGACATTAGGAAGAAGAAAGTTGTTAAGAGAGAAGAGAAAAGATAAGATACCAAGTTTAGTCGCCTCTTACGATCATGCAATGGGGGCAGCAGGTACAATTCTTACGCCCTACCTGCAAGGGAAGTGCCGGTAAGTAACGAAGATCATTTGATATGCAAATAATTTGCCATTATATACATCACACAATTATTCATTCATTTTCAATGACATGATATCAATTAGTTTTTTAGCTCACCTGGTCCGAAGGACCAAGGTGTGTTTATGCCATACCGTAGCGTCCGTCCGTCCGTCAACAATTGACTTCTTCATAACTACTGATCAGAATTTCACGAAATTTGGTCAGAAGCATCCCTATGGGTTGGGGACTCAAAATTGTACAAATCTTAGGGTTGACCCCACCAGGATGCTCAGGGGTGGGGGCTAAAAGGGGTCATTTTGGCTAAATTGATATGATCAACTTCTTCTCTGAAAAAAAAGAGATATATTCAAATCTATTCTATGTCTAGAGTATTGATCAAAGGAAATCTTGTATTCCTGAGATGGAAGGCATATTGCAGATAGAAGACCTATATAGCTTGTATTGATGTAATTTTGTGACTTATGTGCACACTCAGCCATATATAATGTACAGCAAATAAAAAGTTGTGACATGATCCTATATAATGAAACATAAAAAATCTATTTTGATTTTGTTCATTTTACAGCCAAAGGAAACTTGACAAAAAAGGTGAACAGCTTGAGAAGGAAGTGAAAGACCTGCGAGGCTTTTTTTAAAAGCTTAAAAAAATAAAGCTCCTGGAAGCAAGTAGTGGTACCAGTACTTCCAATCAGGCAGCAAGTTGTGCAGGAGATGATGTTGATGGATCCAACCCCCTGGATCAGCCACCAGACATATTCGAAACACTCATGGCAGCAGTGTACCATTTAAGTGGACAAGGTGAAAAGGATGTAAATTCCATCCTTAGATGCACAGTGTTGAGTGTTTTTACAAAACAGGATTTACTATCAGGTACCAGAACTGGGAAGAAAACTACAAAAGCTAGATTCTGTCCCCTAGGTTCTGTCCCCTAGCAAACACGTTTCCAAAAATCTTTTTTCTTCAGTTTTCCACGGTTCATCAGATCTTTCTTCATAGGATATTGCTCAATCAGGTTTAGCGTTGGGGCTGGACAAGTAAGCTAAATAGACCAAGCATTACCTTCAATGGAGGTGGCAATATGTACATATCACGCCCTTTTATTGTTGTCCCTTTATAAAGCCATTCAATATTTTGCATGTTCATTTTAGACTCTGTTAGAGGTCAAAAGTCAAGGTCATAGGATCTATAGACTCTGTTAGAGGTCAAAAGTCAAGGTGCATCCCATACTCTAGGGAACACACTCAGAATAATCTGAACAAACAATTGCATTCATCAATAAACTCATAATGCCGTTATTTTATTAAAACTTTTACCTTTTCTTGTCATTTTAGGCTCAGACAGGAAATATTTCGAGTTTTGACAGAAATGGACGACATATTTTAAAAGGAACCTGCCATTACCCCGAAGGCCACCTAATCATCATCATCAGCTGCAGGTTCGTGTAAGCGTGTAATAGATTCCGATGACAGTGATGAACTTCTGACCTGTCTTGCGGGACGCCATACCGTTGTCAAGCTGCGTCGTCATCAGTTCGATTTGCACAGGTTTTGTTTTTGTTTGTTTGTTTATGTTTTACGGCCCATCGACAACTAGGGTCATTTAGGATTTGCACAGGTAGCTTATACACAAGCTGGTTGTCTGTGCTATATTAAGACGGATTTGTATGTGCCATCTGAGCATGCGCGATTACCGGAAACGGCAGTGACAGTTGCCGCGACACAAATCTCAAGATGGACGCGTACGTAGATAAACTGAGAACACCAGAGGATTTTATCCTTGGCATTGACCCCGGCCTTCTGCCGTACAAAGAAGAACTGTTTTGCATGTCGGTCACAAGTGATGAGACACTGATATACCTAAGACCGCATGAAGTCCAAACGATGAAAATTCCAGTTGTGTATAAGCGAACGTTGATCGAGCGGATATGTAACATGCAGACTCCGGACACCAAGAAAAAACTAAAAGCCGAATCATAGGAAGACCAACGGTCTAATTCGCAGCTCACAGTTTGTGATGAAGGCCCAAGGCTAGATGGCGTCGCTGTAAGTAGGACCAATAAGTTCAGCAAAAATCCTAAACGACTTTTTGGTTCAGACGAAATTACGCACCCCCCTACGCATGGTAATGACGTTGTCGCTGATGATCTAGAGCAGAAGCCATTTCTCGTCAAAGAACTGGAGAAATTAAAAGACGAAAGAGATTCGTTAAATATATTAACACTGCATAAAAAGAACGAACTGAAAGACATGAGAATTGTACCTGAGCCTTTGGAACCAATGGCCATACCTGGTGGGGTTATACTTAAAACTGTCTGTGACAAGTGTTTACGGCGAATACGGTATTCCTCTTATAGCCTCTTGATTGCTGCTCTGCACAACAATGAAAATGCAAATCATGGTCAGGCACAGAGCAGTGTCGGTACCCTAAAGTGTCATATACTTATGGGAAGTACATGTACTAAAAAAGATTTCTCTTGTAAGGTTTTTGAAATAATGAAGTACAAAAGGTTAAAAAAAGATATATATTCTAATTTGTATTTATAACTTTTGTTTGTTTATGTTTTCCGGCCCATCGACAACTAGGGTCATTTAGGGCCAAACAATATTCTAACATGTTTTATTTTTAAAGTTAAAATCAGATAAAATTTGTCATTTTTTAAAAGCATCCGTATTGTATATTTACATCATTATAATAAAAGGTGGTTAAAAATGGTAAAATAGATATATGTACGAAATAATATGTACGAATAGATTATGTGAACTTTGTTATAAATAGAACGTCAAAGACAGTAACGTAAAAGACATCAAAGTCTATAAAATAGATCGATTTCTTTCAAGTAGCTAAATATTGTTTTCGAATCCACGGAACTGAAAAGGGTTTTCATATCCGGGACTCGAAAGTATTTATCACGAATGTGCTTGAAATCGGAACATTCTATTAAAAAATGCTGCACCGTGAATTGAACATCACATGCATAACACACCGGTGGATCCTCTCGTTTCAAAAGGAACGAATGAGTAGGATATGTGTGCCCGGTACGGAGCCGAGAGAGGACTATTTCCTCTCTACGATCCTTCCGGCTTGGTTTTGATGTTTTAAGTTTTGGTTGTACTTTAAGAAGTTTGTTGCTCGTCTCGAGAGACCAGCGTTGCTGCCATTTACTCTGAATGGCAGAACTAATTACAGGTTTGAAATCTGTATATGGTATTTTAATATTTGTTTGTTGCAGATTTAGAGCAAGTTTTGCTTGGCGGTCAACAAGTTCGTTGCCTTTAATTCCGACATGGCTCGGAATCCAAAGTAATTTTGCATTTTTTTAAGATACGAGATATTCGTAAAACAAGGTTTTGTATGAGTATGTTCTTTGGATCTCGTGATTGTAAATTCTGAAGGACGGATAGAGAGTCGGAACAAATGATTGCTTTTCTGATGCGTTGTTCTTCGATATGGTCGAGGGCCAAATCGATGGCACATGCTTCCGCAGAGAAGATAGAGGCACCATCTGGTAAGCGGATTGAAGAGCAATGGTGATCGGAATAGCATGCTGCGGAGACCCTTACTCTATCTTTTGAGCCATCAGTGTAGATCTGCATGGATTGGAAATAAGTTTAATTACGCTCTGTGTACAAGCTAATGATTCACCTAGTTCTGTTATTGAACACCAATTCAACAGAAAATTGTACCATCTATTTTTGTCCTATGTTTTTGTATTGTTGCAGACTGGTAGAGGAGTTCCCGTCATAATTACAGCAGAGGTGAAAGGGGTACTGAAGATTTTGGCAGACAAATATTGGCGCAAGAAGGCAGACATTAAGGAGGAAAACAACTTCTTGTTTGCAAACACAGGTATGCAAGAAATATACTTGTTGGGAGGGGCATCTAGGGGTAAAAATAGTCAAAATTTCAAAAAATCTTCTTCTCAAGACCCAGATATGCTGGAATCAAATACTCTTCATAAATAGAAAGGTCTTAAGGTGCTTTATCAAAAATGTGAAATCGTGCCCCCCGGACTTCAGGTTTCCCCTGAGGAGGGGGTGAAGTTTACTATAGTTTATATAGGAAAATGACACGTTTGAATATATTTCGTTCATTTTCAATTCAAGGAGCTATGTGGAGGGGTCAAATTTGTTAAAAATTCAAAAACATCTTCTTAAGACCCAGATATGATAATTTCAGTGTAAGGACACAACAACAAAAGTTATTGATACTACAGTAGTTCATGAAAACTCAGGTGACCGTTAAGGCCCGTGGGCCTCTTGTTTCCATTTGCCGACTTTAAATTATGGAAATTTTACCTCCTCCTGAACCAGTACCTTGTTGATTCTCTGTAAATATCAAGAGATTTACTAAAGCTTCGCTCTTTTGAGGCTTTGCCTTTTTCATATTATGAATATGACTATAGATAACATACGCAAAGGAATTACATTTGTTAACTTATTCCAATTGACAATTGTTAATTTCCAGTGCCATCAGTTCATGAAGAATATATAGTGCCATTGTTCTTGATATGATATGCATTCAGGTTAATTATTTGTTATATAAGGTGGAGGAGTGGTATCTGCAGGAAGCAGCCTTGATGAGGTGAAAAAGAGAAAAGAGCTGAATCTCGGGTATCCAGTACGAATTTATGCCAACAACCTCGGTCATTCACTTTCAATTGATACCAAATATGACCTTATGTTCTTCACCCCCTATATTATGGCCCTTAGAATAGTTTTACTATTTTGTGAATGTTGTTAAGAGAAAAAGATCCCAAATTTGGTCGCCTCTTACCATCATGCAATGGGGGCAGCAGGTACAATTCTTACGCCCTACCTGCAGGTACCGCTAACCGCGATTTGTGAGTAGTTATTTCATTCATTGAAATAATAAGCTCTTCACTACAACGACATCCCATTTCCAATCGACAATATGCTGGATCAGCTTGATACTGGTCTCCATAGCTTCGCACTGTGGTACAATTGTATGGAGACGGTAATTGTTGGGCGTGATGTCCTGGCGGAATCTGAGCCCGTCCAGGCTGCCGCCTTATTTATTTTTTTTGCATTCACAAATCACAAAAGATATCCATTCTTAATCTTTCCACTGAGTGTAATAGTGTAAGGTTAGATAAGTTTACAGTTTCATAACAGTTTTTAGAGGATGTCTCTCGCTGATTTGGTTTGGTTTATTTTGTTTAACAGCTAAGGTCATTAAGGGCGGTCTCTCGCTAAGGAAGGAAAAACCATGAGAAGTCGTCCGACAATCCTTTGCAAAAAAGTACATAGAGTTCTCTGCATCCAGTCCATCCTTGTTATTTGAAACAAGCAATTTCTTGACCATGACCCTTAGCCCTCATGAACCGTTGGAGGATTATCATGCTAGACTTGTGGAGTGAGGCCAACGAATTGGCAAAAGTGACATTGAAATTTTAACTCAATTTATTTCTTCGCTGCCTGACAGCCGAAACCTGTACCTACACTGTCTCCCTCGATGTCACAGCTCAAGCCGGAACCTGTACCTACCCTGTCAACGCCTCCATTCACTGTCAAGCGAGTTTAACGAGTCCCCCCTCAAACGTTGATGTGACACCAGGGAATAATTAGTGTGTTCTTCTTTCCTCAGAGATGTCCACCTAAAAAGAGGTCATGGAAGCAGGGCCATCCCAGACCAAAAACCAGGACGTCCAGATCGTGAGCGGGGCTGTGAGGCCCTCAAAAGACCTCCAGACAGACTGCCAAGGTCATTCGTCGTGAGAAGGAGATAATCCTACAGTGTGTACGTCGAGTGACACAGGAGGGGACGTTGCTGGAGCCTACAGCATTCTATACATCTGTAGTGTCTCTACTCGCTCCAGAATTGCCGCTCCAGAATTGAAGTAAGCGGTTTGCCGCCAGTATGAACTGGCCCATATACGGACCGACAGACGACGGATTAACGAGACAAGGACCAACTGTAGCTACGATCTGCCAGACGCATGGATCGAACAACACCTGCCATCCGTGAATAGAAGTCTTCTATCCAGACCCAGCAGGAAAGCTGCTGCTACGCCCCGGGACCCGGCACCGGAGATGTGCAAAGACATCCGTCTAAAAACTGACCCGTCACTGTCGGTGTTCCGTGGCAACGCCAGTGAGGGAGAGCCAGTGGCGACAACCAACTACGATGATGACTTGGACCTTACGTCTGGTGTTCCGGTATCCACACCCGTTGCTGCCCTGCAGGTCGGGCGAAAGAATTGTAACTTATATTTTCTCTTCTTTCTTCTTCCTAATGTCTCCCTTGACAATGCCTCACTTTTGGCCTTTAGTTGAGCGTTCGCCCCTGTGAGGAAGGCTTTGGGATATGTCCCCTGGCAGAGACATACCAGAGTCTTTAAAAATGTTAGTTGCTACTCCTGCTTAGTGCTCAGCATATAAGGAGTGGGACGACTGGTTCGCCCGGTCAGTGACCTGGTGGGGTGGGCTGCTGGGTGTCTTCGGCAGCATGCTTCAGTGAGGTAGCACTATCAATCGGCAAAAGTTCCGGCCTATCACAAGGAGACTTAACACGAACATACCGCAGCCTCCCGCAACACACATACGCACTCACCACACGCATGCATGTCGCACACACCGGAGGCCGTCCTTAAATGACCTTAGCTGTTAATAGGACGTTAAACAAAATAAACCAAACCGAACCACACCCGTTGTTTCCCACCGACATCTGGAGGAGGCCATGGACACATTAGCACCGTTGTCGCCAGCACCTATCCCTTCAGGCAGCAAGACCCAGCCTTGCCGTCCGTATCACGAGAGTGACATGGGCGTTGCTAGAACCGAGAGGCCTTTGGTTTTGACCGCCAGGGAACAACCTCCGAAGAAGGTGACCAGACCTGTGAGCCCAGTGCGTCCAACGTCACCATCACCGTCAACAAAACCAGCCCAGCAGCCAAAGACTGTGCCTATCTTCTGTCCTCTATCTGGTTGTGATTCATTTCATTTCAACAAATTTTATTTCTCAAAGAAGATATTTCTGAAAGAAAAAGGATTGAACAACAGGCATAGCCTATGTAAGTTCTCTCCATTTAGTAACAATGAGTATATACATGTTAACATCATTCATATAATATATAATATAGTGAGATATCAGTTAAGTAGGGACAACTCTGAATCGAGTATAATTAGTCGATTTTATTTAATATATTTCATCCAGTTTATTTTTATAGAAAATTTTAAAATCCTGTAACCAAAACAGGATTCCCTCCGCCTGTGGGATACCGACCAGTAAAGTCCATAACAGCTAGGTAGCTGCTGGTCATCCACCCATAAGCTTTGGGGACCAGTCATGGATACAACATTCTGAGTTTTAATTTGATAATGACAGTTAAGAAAGGCAAAATTAGTTAGATAATATATTTAGTGGATTCCGTAAGGTTGCATAGTTGGAGAGTGATTACTTGAATTTGATAGAAGTATGACTGAGAAATGATTATAAGAAAAATAATTAATATAGGGCACGACTATGAGTAATAGAAATATGTAAGCAGTAAATATGCAACCAATTTTAATCCACTAATTAATAAGGTTGTCCATACTATATTTCATCTAGTAAGTGTACTAATTCATAACATTCATACTATCATAATTATAATATAAAATAGAATAATATTCGTCCATCGGATGGGGGGGGGGGGGGGGGGGGGGGGGGGGGGGGGGCGCATGTAGTAAATAACTATAACTATATACTTGCTTGCAGGATAAATGTATATATATATGGATGAAAGACAAGTATTTTCAATTTTAGGGTTCAGAATCTATTAGTATCTCTGATATATTCAGTAGTAGCTTCAAAGATAGATAAATTAGTTTGATGATCACACTCACCACAGCCTGATAAGAGTATGTCAGGGCTAAAGTGACTGTGATCTACATCAAACAATTTTTCTTTAAGGATATCTCGAGGTTCACTGTAGTTCCTACAACTTAGAAAAAAGTGAAAAACAGTTTCATATTCATTCCCACATGTACATGATGGTGAATCAATAAGATGATCTCTGTAAAGATCAGAGTTTATATTGCTAGACGAGTTTCGAAGCTGACAGAGTAAGATATTATATTTTCTATTACCTGCATTAATATAAGCAGGGTTTCGAGCAATGTCAAGTGGTATATCCCTTACTGTGTTCGATAAAATTTGTTTAAATTGGTACAGCGATGTGACATTTGACAAGTCAACCCTTGCTGCAAGTTTATTATAGTCATTAAGTGTTGCTGGAATAAAGCTTTTGGCATATATATATTTGTTCTACTCATAGGAGTAGTGAAGACTCTTTGATTTCGTAACACGTACAAGTCATTCATATTGTTATAGTGTGGTTCTACTAATTCATTTAAATAATTTGGGGCAGTGCCTGTAAGAATTTTGTAAAGAAGAATAAGTCTATGTTTTTTCCTCCTTGCAGCAAGTGTCCCAACCAAGTTCATTATATAATTTATAATGTGAGGTTCCTCTACGCAGTCCGGTAATAGTTCGAGCCGCTTCTAATTGAATAGATTCAAGTAGAGTAGCCTCTTGCTGAGTACAATTATCAAAAATGATATCACCATATTCCAATATAGGCCGAATATAGGCTGTATATATAGTGTTAAGTGTTTTACGGCTCATTTTATATTTTACAGATTTCAATAAGTTTATACATTTATAAGCTTTTGTATAAATATGGTTAATATGGTGATGCCATTTACCATCTTGCGATAAGAATACTCCAAGATGCTTATGATTTGGCACATTTGATATTGTTTCATTTTGAAATATGATATCTGGACATATTATATCCCTTTTCCTGCTAAAGGTTACTGATTCTGTCTTAGAAGGATTGAATTTAATATCCCACTTTTTGGACCATATCTTTATGTTTTCGAGATCACTAGCTAGACTATTAGCTGCATCAAGTGAATTGGTTTGTATTACCTTAGAAATTGAAGTATCATCAGCAAATAGCCGTTTCTCATTTGTTATACATTCAACAATATCATTTATATAAATTAGAAACAGAAAAGGACCGAGGACTGATCCCTGGGGAACACCGGCACTTACCTGTCTATACGTGGAGCTGTAACCTTCTGTCATCACTCTATGTTTACGATTACTTAGATAACTCTTGAACCAATTAAGTAACTTACCTTTAATGCCATACATTTCAAGTTTAAATAACAAACCAGGATGCCAGACACGATCAAACGCTTTGCTCACATCACAAAATATTGACCTAATTTCCATTCCTTTATCAAGTTTGTTTATAATTGTATCATACATGGATAATAACTGATAAACAGTTGAGTCATCTGGAATGAACCCAGAGTGGTATTTTGTTAATAATTCAAACTCTAATAAATGATTATATAAATGTTTGAAAATTATTTTTTCTAATATTTTACTGAAACAGGAAGTGATAGAAATTGGGCGATAGTTTGAAACATCATTTTTATCACCTTTGCCTTTATATATAGCATTAATATTAGCCAATTTCCAAGACAGAGGAACAGAACCAGTTGACATGGTTTTATTAAATAACATAGTGAGCGGAGTTACTATAGATGGTGTAAGGAGTTTTATAACTTTAGGTATCATTTCATCAGGCCCTGCAGGCTTCCTAGCATTAAGAACTGAAAGTTGATCTCTCACATCCTGTTCATGAAATAAAATGTTGTTAAGTATATTTGGAGACTCAGGAACAGGCGGCAAAGGATCAATATTATCAGAAGATGTAGAAATAGATGTAAAATAGTCAACAAGGCATTCAGCTTTATCAAATGGGTGAAACAGAGATGTGTTATTGTAGTTTAATGGTGGAATGGTAATTGATTTGTTGTTGATTTTAAGAATAGATTTAGCAGTTTTCCACCATTTTGAGGATGAGAGATTTGAGTCATTCAGAGAGTTTTCTAACTTTTCAATGTATAAGGATTTAGAATCACGTATCAATCTGATAGTTTTATTTCTTATATTTCTGAAGCTGGCCCAGTGATTTGGACTATTGGTATGAAGTGCTTTTTTATGGATTCTATTCCTCTGTCTTAACTTTAGCCTTATCTCGTTCGACATCCATGGCTTATCATTAGGACGGATAATAATTTTTTTCCTTGGTATACAGTCATCTACAGCTTTGTTAATAGTATCAACAAGTATAGTGTTAAGATCATCAACATCCTGCTCATCACTTATACTTACCCAGTTCATATCATCAAGTATTTGGTTCATTTTAATGACATCAGCATCATTATATTCTAGAACATATTTACTGTATGCATGTTGTTTAAATATAGAGTAGGCAATGCTAAAATTGATCACAGAATGGTCACTACATATTGGAGGAGTAACACTTACATTTCTCACAATATTGTCATTGTTGGAGAAGATAACATCAATTGAGGTAGAAGAATCTGGAGTTATTCTAGTAGGATCTTTTACATAACTAGACATACCATATTTTACAAGAAGTCTACTTAAGCGAGAGTTTGGTTGGATATTGCTCATATTTACATTTATGTCACCTGTAATAATTATGTCTGCATTTGATTGTCTAGAATTGTCAGTTACATAATGTATCTAGTTTATTTCTAACTGAACGGATATTTACATGACCAATATCAAGACTGCATAGAGGACCTGGATTGTTTTCAATATCCATACTCTTAATAATTAGAATCAATAAAAATAAAAGCGAGAAATGATCATTTGAGTACATTGGGTAGATACCTATAATTATAGAGCACGAGACATTGGTTCTGTTAATATTATAAACAATAGCTACGCCAGAGAATTTGCAACTGCCGAGAGGTACACACCATACTAGTGACCATATACTCTTAGTATACATCACAAGGGTAAATATATTATCCGTTATCAAACTGATACAATTTAACTATAAACAGCATGGGGTACCAAACTACAGTTGCATTATAACTAATGCTCGTCCTAAAATACGAACTTTTAAAGTAGCATACATTCTTGTTCGTAGGGCCAAGATGTTGTTGCTGGGGGATATCCGATAGACATATATTTTGTAACGATAAACACAATACAGATAAGACAAACATAACTATATACATCAATGTTACCGCAATAAGGCTTGCTAGGAACAGGGTAATAAACAGAAAAATATTAAGGGGAAAAAGTATAAATACTTCCTCGTTAAGTCAGTAACAACATGTATAATCAGGGATCGTGGGACATGCGTCAAGATATCCATAAGACCAGAGGAGTGATCTCCCTTATACTAAAATTGCATTACGGTGTATCAGTACATGGCATCAGAAATTTCTTACATATGTGTACGTAGCAGACTAACTTTTAATCTTAGAACATCCAAAACAACACTGTGTTACTTTAATAAATAAAAGTATATAGTAAATACTGTAGTAGAGACTTGATCGTATTTTTTTCAACTAAATACACTGTAAATATGTAGGCCTATATATTATGTATAATAAGAATAGGACATTTCGCTTGGTATCTGGTATAAATGTTGGTCATTACAATACATGTGTACATAAGCATACCAATAAAAAGTGTACACAATAATGCATAACAAAATGTTTATAAACTTGTGGAGATAAACAGTATACACTAGAGAGATACATATATATGTAAGCTGCATTACTAGTAATTAAGTCATGCTGAGAGCAACAGGAGTAGCATACTCACCTCAAGGTCGCCAGACAACCTTGAAGTCACAACATTGTTGAACACGATTTACTATCACGAACTAAATCGTACACTGCATTACATAATATATAAGCATATACTTATATATTATATATATATTATATCAGTATAATATCTCAAGGTCACATCACATGTCACCACATTATCCTGAGTTAGCATTGTCCGTACCTTTGCTGGAAATAGGCCTAGAAGATGATTTGCCTCGATCGCGAGCACGCCTGCTGACATCTAGGAACGAATCTCCATTCTGATATTCACTAAGTGTACGGGGCCTGTTGGGTTTGTTAGGGGGGTCCGGATATAGCTGAAGGTCATCTAGCGTGGTAACTGTAGTTTTATGGTTGTCGTTGCTACGTATCACAATCCGACCATTCTGGGTCCAAGCACCTGATATAAGATTCTGTTTTTTGAGATATCTTGCCTTGGTGAACACATCCATACGGGTTTTGGTTAGGGCCTCATTTAGGAAGAAGGGGATTTTTCCATCAGTAGTACGGAGATCTTTATTGCTGAACAGCTCAAAGCGTTTCTCATAAACTTGTGCTCTAACTCGATATGAGATGAACCGGACTATAATATCCCGGGGGTACTCCGAATTGGCCTTTCCCACCCTGTGTGAACGACTGATGTCAGCAGAAACAACCATCAAGCCTAGTGCCTCATTACATGCAGCAAGCACTAATTGATCAGTGTCTTCCCCTTTAGCCTCAGGTATTCCTCTGAATTTTAAACAGTTACGTCTGGAGTATTGCTCAAGGTCATCCATGCGGGTCTCAATTTTTTTAAGTTGTATTTTCAATTCCGAGATACCAAGGGCAGTTTGAAGAGAAGTTTTATATAAGTCATTGTTTAACAATAGTTTCACAACTTCATCTACCTGTTTAGGATCATGGATAGCACTAAGGGTATCAATACTTTTCTTTACCTTGTTTGATAGCTCCGAAGTTGCCATGTTGTAAAGTTCAGGTGAGCGACGTAGTGATTACACAAGCGTATACGTACATGTACACGTATACATTAATATGGCGCTCCGTAAATCTCGTGCAGGGCCGCTCGGTTCACAATAACAAGTTCGAATATTCCAACTAGTAGCACTCTCGTATGTCCAATTATGAGGTAATTCATTAGGTGGTTATGTTATAAACATATGTGCCAAGTCTAGATCATGTCTGCGGAGTAAAACAGCTAGTATAATGAAATCCCCGTCACCTCATGGAAACACTACTTATCATCCATGACCGGAAGCAAAACGTCATGTCATTGTGATTCGAAGGACAAGCGGACTAAGCGACATGCAGTGGCCAAACATCTGCCTGCCGTTTTTGCTGACGTCTGTTCCAACGTTCCTACGGTAGAAAGGCAATTCTACAAACAGCTGTGGACAAGGTCAACACATCTAGGATGATTCCGGTAGGGTACCTCAGCCCAGAGACTGGACTTTTACAGTTGCAGGATGGCCCCGAACCACAGTGGAGCTGCCACCAACTCAAGTTGTTGAAACTAGTGTCACCGAGGTTTCAGCACCAACCCCAGAGACCACCTACGAGGAAGAGCTACCATGACTGGAGGAGTACGTCGTTGAGGACCAAGTCAGCTCGGACGAGGAAGAGCCCTCGCGCCACTCAGGAGTGATTGACCGCGCCACTCAGGAGTGATTGACAGCCACTTTCACCTCGACAGGACATGCTGCCAGATCTTTGGGGGGGGGGGGGGGGGGTAGCGGTGACACCGTCGAAGACCTGCTAGAATACAGCTATTCGGATGGTGTGATCGGTGGTATCATCGTATACAGTGAGCCAAGCACCTATCCACCTGAAGATTTCACACTGCAAGGGCCCTGGAGAGTGGCTGTTCATCCAAAGCATTTTGAGACACAGTCGATAAGTAGATCTGCCTCCAGCGACTACTGGGTTTGATCGTACCATTCCTGCCACCAAGTGGAGTCGCCAATGTGAGGTTTTTTGCACTAGAGGGGAGTAAAGGAGGACGTCTACGGCACAGATGTCTACAGGTCTGCTCTAGTCATGGTGGAGGATGCATGTTCCAACGAGCAGGGGATCCATCTCCACTGCTTCATGGGGGAAGAGGACGTCGTGCGTGCATGGCTCCAGAGGTTTCCGAAAACGTATTTTGCAGCGGTCAGACTGTTCGACGACCCCCAGATTGAAGGTCTCTGAGCGATCCCTAGGGACCGGTTACTCCTGGTAACTGACTCCATATTTCCCACCTGGAAAGGCCAGAATAAGCACTCCGGCTTACATCGGAGAGTCAGCCGGCATTGTAGCCGCCCACCTGGATGCTAGGACCCCGGAAATCCTGGAGCTTGCAACCAGCAACGCTACAGCCCTGTACGGGTTGTAGGGATTAGATTCTCCATCTTGTCATCAGGGGATCCATTCAAGTCTCGAGTCGTTGATGAGCAGAGACCTGAAATGTAAATATGTATATATATGTTACTCAGCCTCTTGGACGTGTCTCCGGACGGGAGACTGATGTTCCTATTGTTTATACCTTTGGCGGCATAGCAGGGACTTTAGAACGGGGAGGAGTGTGGTAAATCAGGATTGAGCCAACAGTAATTTTCCGCCTTGCCGGAATGCAGTTGGTATTCGGGAAGTCTCGGGTGTCTTCCAGATTCCGGTGAGAGCGTGCGAGTCAAGCCAGTCTCGAGATCTACGCCGACCTGTCAACATTGAAAGTTCTACCCATATTGTTATTTTGTGATTCATATTGTATTGCCGCTTGTGCTGTGCACGCGATGCTTGGTTAGCATACTATGTGATATTTCAGTGACCATTATATTATATGAATTTCGTTTCGTTTGTCGATAGTTTTGAAATTTGTACACGGGTGCAGTGTAGCATGTCGCACGTGCTTTCAGCGCGTGTTAGCATTCGACGAGATCGTACACAGCAGTACGGACGTGTATTTTACCTGTCCGTCGTTTGCACCATGAACACATCCATTATTGATAAAGATGAGAGTCCAGCGGAACCTATTCGCCAAGACCCTTCGGTGAACCTCCCCGACACTTCCAAAGCTATTCAAGCTATCCAAGATAATAACAGTACTTTAGCAGAGACTTCTCTCACGAACTGTTTGACTTTATGAGCGAAATAGCGGACCGTCATGGCTGGGACACTGTGGCCGAGTACGAAGATGGCCCTATATGCGACGACGCTGATGATTCTGCTAAGTTGCGTCAGGCCGAGGCCAGAGCTCAGAGGAAACGGAAGGCTAAATCTGCTACCCGTAATTCTAACAAGCCCTATGAACGCCCAGGTTTGGGGCGGGGAAGCGGAGTCAATACCGGAAATGGAGACCTTTTTCGAGGCTTTCAAGGTACTGGAGAAATGGGATAGTTCCCATTCTACACTCAGAGAGGGCCATTCAACGGAAGTACGCACGGAGCGCCTGGTGGTTTCTATTCCTCCTCAACAGGACCCGCTAACAAGCAGAGTTCGACCTGTTTCTACTGTTACGGGACCGGACACTGGGCCAGTAATTGCCCCTGGAGAGTTGGGACAGCCCCTACACAAACCCAGAGTGCCCCAGCAATCAAGCCAAATCGGTAAGGAATCATTTGAATGACGTTTTATGTCTTAACAATGGTTTCGTTAAAGGCAGTCTTATAACTTGTCTGCGGTTTGGAAAAACTGTTTAAAAGCTAGAGATTATGTGTGTAGTGTCGTTGAGTATGGCTATTTGATCCTTTTTGTTGTGGAACCGGGTCAGAAAAAATGAAAAATAATAAGTCTGCGCTTTCGCATAGCACATTTGTCAGTAATGCTTTTTCTGAATTGCTCGCGAACGGTGTTGTAGAGGAGTGCGCGTCGCCTCCTTACGTGATCAATCCTCTGTCGGTGTTTGTCAATAGTAAGGGAAAAGAAAGGCTCATGTTCGACCTACAATATGTCAATCAATATCTAGCAAAACAGAAGTTTAAGTTAGAGGGTACCAGAGAAGCACTTGATTATGTACAACAGGGATGTTTCGGTTTTAAATTCGATTTAAAATCTGGATATCACCATGTTGCAATGCACCCAGATCACAAAGTTTTTGGGGTTTTCATGGACATTTGGAAATCAAGTGAAATATTTTGTCCTTAAATGTCTAACCTTTGGTTTGTCTTCGGCGCCACATATTTTCACAAAAATTCTAAGGCCACTTGTGAAAAAGTGGAGATCGGAAGGTCACATGATGATTATTTACCTTGACGACGGGTTTGGAGTAGCAGAGTCCGTTTACGCTACGCAAGCTTTATCCGATTTGGTTCGTTCTGATTTGTTATCCGCTGGTTTTACACCTAATTACGAAAAAAGCGTTTTGGAGCCGGTACAAATATTAGAATGGCTAGGTCTTATTTGGGATTTTGTAGATGGTGTAATACAAGTAAGTGTTGGTAAAGAACAGAGATTCAAAAATTAGCCAGTAAGCTTGTTTGCGACTCGCGCGCAGTATCGGCTCGTACTGTAGCCACTTTTACAGGTAAGGTCATATCTGTGTCACTCAGTCTGGGACGCGTGTGTAATTTTCATACGAGAGTTACACAAGTGTATATGTCAACGTACCTCGTGGGACTCACCGCTTGGTTTGTCCGATCAAGCTCTTCAAGAGTTACGTTTTTGGGAGAAACATATTCTCGGTTTACCTCCCAGTAAGTTCCAACTTAGTTCAAATCCAGTAGATCATGATCTCCATATTTTCACTGACGGTAGCGCAGGCGCGGGGTATTGCGTTGAGCTAAATGAGCACATTGCTCACGTTATGTGGACCAAAGAGGAGGCTGATCAGAGTTCTACATGGCGTGAAATAAAAGTAGTAGAGCAAACTTTACTCAGTCTTGGAGAGTTGTTGGCAAATAAATCAGTATTACTTTGCACTGACAATCAGAATGTGCCTCGAGAAGGGAAGTATGTGCCTTAATTTGCATAGGATAGCGGTGAACGTGTTCGAGTGAATGTGTCTATACAATGGATTCCCAGGGAAATAGTTGTACGTTTTGTTTACAGTTTTGAAGATGTCCATCCATGTAAATAGCGGAATGTCTTCTATGATTTCGATTGAATATGTCAAGACAGGAAGTGGTCATTGCACATGTGCACATCAAGGAGGACATTCACTGCCATGTGGTTGGTGTTTTAAGGGATAACTTAATGCTTCAGAAAGTCCTAATGGTGAAAAAAGAACATTCTGGGACTACTTAAAACCAGAACATTTGGAAGCGATCGTGACAGCAACCTTATCTGTTGCATCCCCGTCCACATATGATGAAGACTTTGGTTTGGTTTATTTTGTTTAACGTCCTATTAACAGCTAAGGTCATTTAAGGACGGCCTCCAATTTACAACACCCAAGGAACGCAATCAAACTAGGCTTTGACATAAAACGCTTGATTTGTGGGGAAATTGGGTTGGCGATTATACAGGGCGACAAAGCGCACGTGCCGATGCGGAAAACCTCCTCAGAGCAATGAATATATACTGGGCAACACGAGTCACAAAATTAGCCAGAGTACTTTTGCAGCAGAGAATGTACAGAAAAAGCCATAAACTGCCAGTGCCTGAAGACATAAGAAACATCAGCCTTTATCTGAAGGCTAAGATTGCAGATATGGATTTGTCAAACAAAAGTCTGGACAATTTTCGTAGTGTGGGGGAAATTGTTTCTGCCAGATTGCTTATTTACAATCGAAGGAGACCTGGCGAGCTTCAGGCAATTGGGTAAGATTTCTTTCAGTTATGTCACTCTGGTGTGGGGATTCAAAATTGTACAAATGATGGGGCTGACCCCCAGGGGCCTGAGGGGTGGGGCCGAATGTGGTCAATCTGGCTATATTGATATAAACGATTTCTTCTCTGAAACCAAGCAATGGTTATCGCTCATATTTGCCTGGTAGCATCATTATGGGGTGGGAATTCAAAAGTGTACAAATGATGGGGCTGACTCCCCAGGGGCCTGTGGGGCGGGGCCGAATGTGATCAATCTGTTTCAGAGTTGGAAGCTTTAGTCTATTCAAACGCTCTATATAGGAAATAACCTAGATCTGTGAGTCGTCATCGGCCAATCAAAATACAGGATTCCTGACAGTACATCGGGAACACTTCGCCTCGACAATTTTGATTCTGAAACGATTTAAAATGAATTTAAACCGCCTGTTTTGAACACGGATCCAGAAAAGTTTCTATATCAATCAAACTTAAATGGGCGATACAAATTACCGCGCAGAAAATCGGAGACGGCCCGAATCATGAGCGTACCGTGATGCGAGATAAAAAATACCGTGAACCGAACCGTGCCATTTAAAATAAGAAAGGTAAGGCAAATATCGGATACGTTTATTAATAGCATGGTTGTTACAGCTTTTTTTATTTTAGGATTTCATTCCATGTAAAGCCCGATTACGCGACATGCAGTAGTGGTCGGCCGCGTTGTCAATCGTACACGTGTGTCGATAACGAGCTGGCGGCCGTGTGCTGCTAGCTAGCCGTCTCGCCGCTGCACAGGTAAACCCTGGCAGCACTCGGGCGTGACGGGAAAATGGCAATTTCCTCGGACAAAAATGTCAATTTCCTCGGACAAGAGGCATTTTTTAAGGACAATGTCATTTTCCTGAATATAATGTGATTCTTCAGAACTTGATGGCATTCTTCTCGCCCCGAAGATAATATTTCAAGAAAATGTTAATAATTCCCTTTGGGGCGAGGAAAATGCCATTTTTGTATTCCCCAGTGTAAGGTCATTTAAGGACGGCCTCCCGTGCGTGCGACATGCATGCGTGTGGTGAGTGCGTATGTGTTTTGGAAGGCAGCGGTATGTTCGTGTTAAGTCTCCTTGTGATTGGCCGGGACTTTTGCCGATTTATAGTGAGGCCGTACAAGTGTCTTAAAAAGTAGCCTAAACATATGTTCATCGAGGTAGGTAATTGAACTGCGGATGAGTCCCACGATGCTATTGGCTTTGTTTACAACTAACTCAATGTGAGTTTAAATTCCCATCTACAGTGACTCCAATATCTTTTTCTTCGCTGACATTTTCCCTTAGCATGTTATATTTTCTTGTTGACTTGGGTTTGACAGACAAGACTTTTACACTTCTCAGGATGGAATTTCAGTTTTTAGACCAGATTTGTAGTGCTTCTAAGTGATCTTGTAGCTGTTTGATATCAGCATTGTTCCTTATATCTCTATACAAATTTGATATCAGCATTGTTCCTTTTATCTCTATACAATTTTGTATCATCTGCGAAATTGGCAAATTGAACCTGGGTGTCACCGGTTGAAACCATTTGACATTCCAATCAGAACACAACGCGAGTCGAGGCGACATCCTCTCGTGGCATTGCTCACTGCCCAACTACTACTAAGAGATATCCCTTGTTTTCGCACACTTCAGCAGTTATGCCACGAATTCACCATGTGCCCAGTGTTCCATTGTTGTTATTTTAGGAATAGATACCTGTTAACTGTTAGCAACGATCAGTGAAATCGGCAAAACTGATGCACAAAGACATTACACAAAGCGTGAGTGGTCAATAAGAACGGTTGAGACGAGTTGACTGATTTTAGTATACAATTTATTTCTCAAGAAGACGATTCGTCCAATTAAAATAGATACTCAAGAAGACGATTCGTCCAGGTGGCCTGAAATAACCAATATTTAAGGATCATGAAACGTCATGTAACAATACATATTGATCGTCCAAAATAAAGCCTAAACCTGTCTAAATAGTAGATATAATATATAATCAAGGAAGTAAACATGCATTTTAAAAAAAATCAAGTAAGTAAACATCATGCATTTAAACAAAACGATAGTGATGGTCAGCCTGGTAGCACTTTTACTGTCCAGCCTTGGGTGACCACACAGGATTAATGTAATGCTCCAGTTAACATGTAGGGTGCCCATATCACATATTGTCAGTCTTTAAAATCTCTCGATAGAAGCTACGTTATTTAACAATGCCTTCCCCAATGTACTGGCTACTTTGCCAATCTCCCCGATATCGAATGAGCTCAGCAGGTAAGCCGCATACTAGAGCAAAACATGCCCCGCCCCGGGAAGGCTATGGCCCGAATATCGACCTGTATCTTGGAGGATATTGTATTATGATGCCTTTATTTGCTTTGGGTTCATAACATACAGCAGTGTAAAACGCGTGGCGCCATCGAAAAGAGCATGGCTAAAACGCTTGACTCAGCAGCTATATATATTCATAGTCACTCGAATGTTTTTTAGGGCGCATACTACATTCCGGATTACAAACATGTTGTTACATATATCGCATAGCTGAAAAAGGAAGGATTCATGTGTTAGGGGGTACCATGTGACTCATAAACAAAGGCTGGACCTTGTGGATTAGCAAGCCGCTGTAGAGGCAATTACCAAGGGCTGGGTGGGGCAGAAAGGTAAACCACGAATATATTGAAGGGGGATGGATAAACACGGTGCTTAATCGTTTTGTTTCAATATTGTAGCGTTATGATATCGTACATTCTGCAAAATTCTGGTGTTCCATGAGACCACTAGTGTAAATAAGAAACAACTCGCAATGAACAATTAGTATATGTTATTCCATGGAAATGTAGACATACAGACAAGTGACGAGGCCCCTTCCCTATAAAGCCACCAGAGGGACACATTAACAACAAACAGGGTCACCTGCTTGGCTTCGCCCGGGACGAGCACACGCATAACACTCTAGACACGTGACATTTACACCCACCTGTAAAAAAACATGACCCGCTAACAATAAGTTGAGTTAGACTCGGCTTTGGGAGCTACCACCTAACTAACGAAATACACGCGTGATGTAATTTATAGAACATGCGGCAGTCAATGACAGGTGAGTTTAGACGTAAACCAATCAGCACACGGCTACTTGATCTTTTCTCTTCTTTCTGAACAACTTTCTTCTTCTTAATGTCTCACGTGACATTGCCTCACTTTTGGCCTCGCTGTGAGGAAGCCTTTGGGTTCTGTCCCCAGCATATATTGGAGTGGGACGACTGGTTCGCCCGTTGTCAGTATAATGTGACCAGGTGGGATGTGCTGCTGGGTGTCTTCGGCGGTATGCTTCAGTGAGGTAGCACTTTAAATCGGCAAAAGTTCCGGCCTATCACAAGGAGACTTAACACGAACATACCGCAGCCTCCCAAAAACGCACCGCATGCTGTTAGTAGGACGTTAAACAAAATAAACCAAACCAAACCACATGCACAGTTGTTGAACGACCACTGGGTTTGATCAGATAGGTCAATGAGGATTTCACTCTTACTACTTTATATGGGCATGTCCATTCTTCCCCAATTTCCATGAGAGAGCTGCCTCACTTTTGGCCTTTAGATGAGCGTATGCTTTGGGTTCTGTCCCCTGGCCGAGACATACCGAAGTCTTTAAAAATGGTAGTTGCTACTCCTGCTTAGTGCTCAGCATATTTGGAGTGGAACGACTGGTTCGTCCGGTGTCAGTATAATGTGACCGGTCGGGGTGTGCTGCTGGGTGTCTTCGGCAGTTCGCTTCAGAGAGGTAGCACTATAAATCGGCAAAAGGTCCGGCCTATCACAAGGAGACTTAACACGAATATACCACAGCCTCCCAAAACACACATACGGACTCACCACACGCATACATGTCGTACGCACGGGAGGCCGTCATGAAATGACCTTATATGTTAATAGGACGTTAAACAAATACACCAAACAAAATTCTGGATATAAACCAAACAATAATTTAAATGCTGTTCAATCGTCACAGTGTCCCTGCAGGTAGGGCGTAAGAATTGTACCTGCTGCCCCCATTGCATGATCGTAAGAGGCGACTAAACTTCGGATCTTATCTTTTCTCTTCTTTCTTAACAACTTTCTTCTTCCTAATGTCTCCCTTGACAATGCCTCACTTTTGGCCTTTAGTTGAGCGTTCGCCGCTGTGAGGAAGGTTTTGGGTTCTTTCCCATAGCCGAGACATACCAGAGTCTTTAAAAATGGTAGTTGCTACTCCTGCTTAGCGCTCAGCATATTTGGAGTGGAACGACTGGTTCGTCCGGTGTCAGTATAATGTGACCGGTCGGGGTGTGCTGCTGGGTGTCTTCGGCAGTTCGCTTCAGAGAGGTAGCACTATAAATCGGCAAAAGGTCCGGCCTATCACAAGGAGACTAAACACGAACATACCACAGCCTCCCAAAACACACATACGGACTCGCAACACGCATGCATGTCGTACGCACGGGAGGCCGTCATGAAATGACCTTATATGTTAATAGGACGTTAAACAAATACACCAAACAAAATTCTGGATATAAACCAAACAATAATTTAAATACTGTTCAATCGTCACAGTGTCCCTGCAGGTAGGGCGTAAGAATTGTACCTGCTGCCCCCATTGCATGATCGTAAGAGGCGACTAAACTTCGGATCTTATCTTTTCTCTTCTTTCTTAACAACTTTCTTCTTCCTAATGTCTCCCTTGACAATGCCTCACTTTTGGCCTTTAGTTGAGCGTTCGCCGCTGTGAGGAAGGCTTTGGGTTCTTTCCCATAGCCGAGACATACAAGAGTCTTTAAAAATGGTAGTTGCTACTCCTGCTTAGCGCTCAGCATATTTGGAGTGGGACGACTGGTTGGCCCGTTGTCAGTATAATGTGACCGGGTGGGGTGTGCTGCTGGGTGTCTTCGGCAGTATGCTCCAGTGAGATAGCACTTTAAATCGGCAAAAGTTCCGGCCTATCACAAGGAGACAACACGAACATACCACAGCCTCCCATAACACACATACGCACTCGCCACACGCATACATATCGCACGCACGGGAGGCCGTCCTTAAATGACCTTAGATGTTAATAGGACGTTAAACAAAATAAACCAAACGAAACCAAACTCAATCGTCACAGAAGAGAAATAAATATCAAGAAAGAAAATTGCTGCTCAATCGTCACAGAAGAGAAATTCAGAACGGTCATCTCAAGTATGAGCGCCACTATGGTTCTGAACTCTACAACTGTGGCAATACATTAATGCATATAGAAAATAATTGAAAACTTTAAAAACAAATTGACAACTGGAAATATTAGGTATTCTCAGCAGATATCAACCACATGGGGAAAGGAAAGTGCCAAAGAACTTATTCTCCCTGCATGGATCAGCGCTTCAGATAGCTGTGCCATTCACATCATTGGGATAGCAATCTCAGAGATGGGTTTAACCATGCAACAGGCAGAGTCTAGACACATCTCTGGTCTCCATATCCAGTCAATGTATGCAAGCTCGTGGCCATCTGTAGCTGATCTATAGGCATGGTGAAAAAAGTACTTCACATGCCCCACAATCTGTCAACCAGCAATGTTGCACAAAACATCCCGCCTCCCGCTGATCCTCTTTCTCAGCATGGATGTCCCTATACATCACCACTCTTCCATTACAGATATTCTTGGCATAATGGTATACTGTAATTGTGTTGGTGTCGAGAGGTGATGCAATCAGCTTTGTAAGAGCCTCCATCCGTCATGGTTTTATACTGCCCCTAGTAAAGATATGCCGGGTTTTGCCGACTGGGAGGTGGCTTCACCTGGAGACAATCGGAAAAGCCAGCACTGTCCAGCAGACAAACGATCCACTTTACCTGGATTGGTTGGTTTATTTTGTTTAACGTCCTATTAACAGCTAAGGTCAATTAAGGGCGACATGCATGCGTGTGGTGAGTGCGGTATGTGCGTGTTAAGTCTCCTTGTGATAGGCCGGAACTTTGGCCAATTTATAGTGTTACCTTACTGAAGCATAATGCCGAAGACATCCAGCAGCACACCCCAACCGTTCACATTATACTGACAACGGACGAACCAGTCGTCCAACTCCTTGTGTTCTGAACGCTAAGTATGAGTAGCAACTACTATCTTTGGTATGTCTCGGCTAGGGGACAGAACCCCATGCCTTCCTCACAGTGGCGAACGCTCAACTAAAGACCAAAAGTGAGGCATTGTCAAGGGAGACATTATGGAGTTGTTCAGAAAAAAACAGAAAAGATAATATCCCAAATTTAGTCGCCTCTTACTAGCATGCAATGGGGCAGCAGGTACAATTCTTACGGCCTAGCTGCACGGCAGCTTTACCTTGAACCAAGACCCTAAAATCCAATAACATAGCAATACTCAATTACTTTGCATAAACGTACCAAAGTTTTTTTTTATACTGATGAACTGGATTGAAGACTTCCTGTTTTCTATCAATTGTTTTTGGTTTACTGTATATTATGTAAAAAAAAATATCAAAAGTTGTCGATGGGCCGTTAAACCCAAACATTTCGTATTCATTAATGTATATCAATGACTAGAAATAATACTTACCACTAGCATTTAACTTATCCCCATCTACTTAATGACATTCTGTTCTGTTGAAACGTTTGTATGGGAACATCCAACACTGAGGAGGTCCATACAGGCGCATGTAGTTGGGCAAATGGTGAAGCAAGTGCATCACAAATCCCTGTGAAAAAAACTTTTCATCAGCTAGGTCTATGTTCTCACTAACAGGTTTATTGTTAGCTCACCTGCCCGAAGGGCAAGTGAGCTTATGCCGTGGTGCGGCGTCCGTCGTTCGTCCGGCCGTCTGGCGTCAACTTTTTCATTTAAACAACTTCTTCAATAACCAAGAGGCCCAGGAGCTTCATATTAGGCCTGTAGCATGCTGGGGTGAAGGGCTACCAAGTTTGTTCAAATAAATGACCTTGACCTTTATTCAAGGTCGCATGGGTCAAATAGGTAATAATCTTCAAACGACTTAATAACCAAGAGGCCCAGGGACTTTATATTATGCCTGTAGCATGCTGGGGTGAAGGGCTACCAAGTTTGTTCAAATAAATGACCTTGACCTTCATTCAAGGTCACATGGGTCAAATAGGTAATAATCTTCAAACGACTTCTCAATAACCAAGTGGCCTAGGGACTTGTTTTAAATTAAAATGTAGGTACCCCAATCTCCCTCGCCAATACTTAAAAATAATTCAAATTTATGACATTCATTTAGCCTGCTATTGTAGCGATTTAAAGGTGAAAAAAATGGCACATACAATTTTGATGGTTTTTTGAACCATTGTAAAACTCGACTCGATCTAGGTCTGGTATCCCTTTGGAAATTGTTGTTCTAAACCTTGCAACTTGTTTGACATTTTCAGGGGCTGCTCTGTTACTACTACAATACAATTTAAAACACAAATAACATCATTATTTACAACAAAATACTTGTTAAATGATAGTTTGGTTTGGTTTGGTTTGGTTTATTTTGTTTAATGTCCTATTAATAGCTTAGGTCAGTTAAGGACGGCCTCCCGTGCGTGCGACATGCATGCGTGTGGTTAGTGCGTATGCGTGTTTTGGGAGGCTGTGGTATGTTCGTGTTAAGTCTCCTTGTGATAGGCCGGAACTTTTGCCGATTTATAGTAAAAGTATAAATGGAACATAATAATCTGATAATAAAAGAAATTTAGAGAAGTCAAAGTCGTGAAGCGATCCCAAGCTTACCGACTAAGACAGGATTGGGGCAATCCCCGAGCTTAGGCGATCATAAGCTGGTGGCTTGGACAAGATTGGGGCCATCCCCAGGGACTCGAGCGATCTCCAGATTGAGGCAATCCCAAGACTTAGACTTAAATAATTAAACATTCGGGAAGGGAACGGATTTTACTTAGGAAAATGTCCCACCCAATGAGAGAAGTCATATTTTAGTCCAACAATATTTCCTGCAAAATGGTGTTGCCTCCACATGTGGTGCCTCCACATGTGGTGCCAAAACTCTGAATCTGGTCATCTGCCAACGAGAAAGAGCATTAGCAATAAAATTCTTAGTACCAGCTATGTGACTAGTATGGATAATGAAAATGTATTTAGCTGCTTGTAATGTTAGTCGTCTCATAATTTTCATAATACTGGCTACATTTTATCTCCCTTTACATATTATCTCTACTGTAGACATATTGTCACAATAAAAAAAAAAGAATTCTTGCGCGACCACAGATGACCCCACACATGCCATCACTTTATGGCAAAGTTTTTTCTTGTATCAATTCTGGAGGGAAATGATCCTGAAACCAACTGCCTCGGTGAAAACTTTCAAAAGTGGGTGTAGCATGCGAAAATATCTCCACGTCTGCAGCTAGGGTAATGTCATCCAGGAGGAATGACACAACATTCCAGGATGAGAGAAAAGATGACCACATGGCCAGATCTTAACGCACAGCTGAGTTCAAGTGAGCATGATGATGTAGTTCAGTGACTAAAGTAGATAATGTAATGACACTTATACATTCTCTACCAACGGAAGTGCATGAGCTGCGTAGTACGTGTGGCGTTAGTGACATTTCCTCGAAGTTGTTCAGCACTTTCAGCAGCTACCGATGGTGAACTCGGAATATTGTTGAAGGCACTGTATGATGAGGAAAGCGTAAACTCCGGTGATGTTGTCGAGCTTGCTGTGGTATGTCCCGACTAACGAAGGGCGTTCCTGGGCTAATCGTATTATTAGCCGTATAGTCTCTGTCCTGGAAAGTGCTCCCTCGTGTAGTTTGCAATTTTTGTTCCAAATTGTCTACTTTGCTGTTCAAAATTGACACTGACTGGGACAAAGAAGATAAGACTGCAACCATGTTGTTGATATCATGGGGGCCGTCATCTCGGTTGACGTCAACCAGGGAATCCTGGGATCGCGTGCCTTGGCTAGAAGGGAAGTGACGCGTCCCTGACCCAGTTTTGTTTACACTGATATCGTTAGCTCCATTTTCTCTTAACAGCCTCACGAGGGCAAAACGTCGCACACGAGTAGGGAAATTAATCCCACGGTTTCTACAAGAAGCTTTTAAGCGAGCAATCGTCCATTGTTTGAAGAAGTCCTGGAATGTGCGGCTTAAAACGTAACTTACAAGTAGGTACGAGGAATAAGCACGAGGTAAATAATATCACACAGATGAATTTCCGCACAATAAAATATGGTTACAAAGATCTTTAAGTCCAAATACGGAAAGTCCAAATCCACAGAAAAGCTCGGTGATGTCGGTGATAACAAACAAAAATCCTTGACACAGAATGTGAACACAAACACGTGTTTAAAGTTAAAAAAAAAACACACGCAAAAACGGCAGCGATATGAAGACTTATACAGTTGAAAAACGATTGTATGAAAGGCAGGAATGACGTAACTAATGTAGAAAAGTTCCACAGAAAAGAGTTACGAAAAAATGCAGCTACTGGATCACACTTACTGATCTTATTACTTTGGTATTTAGATTGATTTTAACTTACTGCAAATGTTTTATAGAGATTATTTGACAATGTCAAAGAATTAAATAACAGGATTTAATTATCAAAATTTTACAAAATAGTCTTCGAAATGCCATCTGCACACATGTAGAATACAGTTGCACAGGGACCTGTGTAAACAGTTTGCAATGCATGTTAATGTTTTAAGGCCCACACTGCCACGGAAAATATATTTACATCAGGAGGTGCATTCCACTTTGCAGGCCTCTGATCGCAATCAATCCCCCCTGTGTTCAACTGAAGAAAACAAGAAGAAAAAAAGAAGTTTGAACAGTTAATTGAAGCCTTAGATCTCTGTAAATTGCGGTTGTCCTTGGAATAGGACGTTAAATAAAATAAACGAAACCAAACCAATCAACATCTTGCAACATTGGGCACACTAACTTGATTTTGTGACCCGGCTTTAAAAAGGGATAAGGAGAAATACTTGCCCGCCTCAGATAACAGTGGCAGCACATGCCAGTTGTCCAGCAATGGACTTGAGCTGTCGCTTAGTAGCACGTTGGCGATTACGTTAATAACAAATATCGGATCTAAGAGCTTCTAGCTTTTTGAAAGGTAATCGTAACAGCATACTGACTGAGTCAATCCAGAAATTGTAACCTGTGCTGGACTATGTACCATACACTTATAAATAATAGAGGAGCCTTCCTCCTGAGTATCTGCACAAATGAAGAAGTCATGAAGTAAACCACCAGGTTATTGTGTCCAGCACAAGACATAATCCCACGATTGGCTTGTGTAATTCTATGAAAAATACCGGGACTTGCCTTTGCGGCAAAATGTAGGTTGTAAACAAAGAAATATTTAGGTTCCCCATTAAAAAACCCACTGCAGCCCTGGTACCATTTAACTATGTTCACTTATAGCTACAGATCTATAGGCTGACTTAAGGTCAACCTTGGCCATACAACCAGCCAGAAACAGTACTTCCTCATGTTTCTCTGGTTTAAGTCCCTTTTGCTTATTGCTGGACGTTTTTAGGAACATATCTATGTTATTAAGTCCTTAGATAAACTGTTTGGAGATGAGGCACATCAGTACTCCATCGAGACTGGTCTTCAGCCTGCAGCCTTCGATATTCCCTATCGAAAAAAAACAAGAGTGAAGACTGCTCGTAGCAGATCAACAGCTGATAGATTCGAGTTGTGTATGAGAAATACTCAAATATCCTTTCCCGAGAAAGAGCTTGATTCTGCACCTACTTGTATGAGATGGCCAAGTTTGCCACCTACCACTGCGGAACCGAGATAGACGATACGTTTGGCTTTGATGGACCTGTTTTATAAACTACCTGGCCACCTTCAATGTCATCTGCTGACCCCATAATGTCTAGATAGGCTACACCCTTACCTGTGGTAGCTGCTGCAAGAAGAAAAAAATGAGGGTCTCCATGATGCTGATTCCTGAGGACAATTCTTACCGGTCACTCTATTCTGGTTATAGCTCATCTGCTCCAGTAGATTAGACACTGTCAAAATAGTTATTCGCTGGCCCCACTTGATTGTGGGCCTTTGAGTCCCCATTCTCCTGATGCTGGTTGGTTCGTTATGGTCAGCCCAGCTGATGTTTCACCTGTCGACATGTGGATGGCCCGATTGGTTACTAACGAATAGTTTCTATGTCCCACATTTGAAGTTTCCATGTAAGCCTAGACTGGGATTCGTCCAGGTCTGGCAACTTGTGAAAATGGGAAAGTCTTAGCAACAGCTTAAGGAAACCCTTCTGCTGGCCATTGGGAATGTTTCTGTTGGACAGGTTATTGGCCTCAAATAGGGCTTTATCTGCCTCATGTTCTTTGCTGACTACCAAACCAAACCAATACTGCGGTCCTCATCCGAGTGTGAAGTTTTGCTCTGCCACCGGGACAGTCAATATCAGGTCAGAGCTGGCATATGGACCTTGCACCCACATACTGTTTTTGAGACTATCTGGGCAGTGCGTATACTATGGCAGCCTGACGTTAAACAAAATACCCCCCTTAAAAAATGAACCCTGTGAAATTAACTGGTCGTGAGAAATCTGATCATGACAGGAAGAATATTACACCTATACATTTAACGCAACTCTAAAAAACGAGTAAATCTGCAGTAAAACTTTGCTCACAAAACACCATGTCTCCATCATACCTATAGGGATTTCCGCCGTGACGTCACGAAAAGTCACGTGACACGACTGGTTGGCAAAAGTGGTTGTTTACAAAATGGCTTCCCATTGATTGAAAAGAACGGCGTTTCAACCGAATTAAGATGGTTGTCTCGTGTTGTGTGATTAACTGTGCAAACAGATTTGAAAAAAGCAGACCCTAAGAGTTTATAGAATACCTAAGAAGCCTCTTGAGCGCAGGGAACTGTGGATTAAACCAATCAAGCGAGTGACCACCGACGGTCAACCCTGGATCCCCTCTGACCATGATCGAGTTTGCTATCTGCATTTCATTCAGGGTATTAATAATCCAAGTCAATTTTCAGTGAAATATAATGTACATGCCACTTAAGCAAATTTGAAACCGAAAGGCAGTATGTTGTTGCGGTTAGTCCACCGACTACAGACTGAATTTCGGAGTAGCTGGGCTGTAATCACTGGTTGTCATCGAAATATGTCGTTATGACTTCTAGCTACCCTAATACGTAATAATAGGCCTGTATGTTATAATGATAGCTTTATAGGCTAAGATCTGACGGGCTAAACATTTAACGTATATTACAAACAACGATTTGTTGGCACGAACATATCGCAGCCTCCCAAGACACACATACGTACTCACCACACGCATGCATGTCGCACACACGGGAGGCCGTCCTTAAATGACCTAAGCTGTTAATAGGACGTTAAACAAAATAAACGAGCTTCAAAGAGTCTTCCGGTGATACTTTACACAGCAAGCAGTTTATATACAGTAGTTAAAATACTTACGAATATATTTGTCAATAAACTTGACTTCGAAGCCGTCCTTATCTCACTATATTAGACACCTAAAGGATAAGTGCTCAAAGGCAATGAATATTTTACGCGTACTGTCCCACACCGACTGGGGTGCGGACCGTGGGATGCTCTTGCGCCTTTATAGGGCACTTATACGATCAAAACTCGACTATGGGTCCATCGTTTATGGATCGGCACGGAATTCTTACCTGCAAATGTTGGATCCTATCCATAATCAAGGATTACGTCTAGCACTTGGTGCTTTCCGAACAACACCAGTGCAGAGCCTGTATGTAGAGGCAAATGAACCATCTTTAAATGACAGAAGGAAAAAACTTTCTCTTCAATATGCCGCCCAATTGAAATCCAACCCGAAAAATCCGGCTTTTGACCTTGTTGTCAATCCGCAATACCGGGACATGTTCACTCGGAGCCGGGGGCTCTTACCAACATTTGGCATTAGAATTTCGAATTTTCTTCATGAGCTTAACATAAGCTTAGACAACATAGGCGAATACACCGTATCGGATGTACCGCCATGGCTTGTCGAAACACCTGATATTAACCTTACTCTACACGTGAGGGCAAAATCGAGTGCATTACCCGAAGAACACAAATCCTCCTTTCGGGAATGCATTAAAGATTTTCCCGATCACGTTCAGATCTACACTGATGGCTCAAAAGATGGAGTAAAGGTCTCCGCAGCATGCTATTCCGATCACCATTGCTCTTCAATCCGCTTACCAGATGGTGCCTCTATCTTCTCTGCGGAAGCATGTGCCATCGATTTGGCCCTCGACCATATCGAAGAACAACGCATTAGAAAGGCAATCATTTGTTCCGACTCTCTATCTGTCCTTCAGAATTTACAATCACGAGATCCAAAGAATATACTCATACAAAACCTTGTTTTACGAATATCTCGTATCTTAAAAAAATGCAAAATAACACTATTTTGGATTCCGAGCCATGTCGGAATTAAAGGCAACGAACTTGTTGACCGCCAAGCAAAACTTGCTCTAAATCTGCAACAAACAAATATTAAAATACCATATACAGATTTCAAACCTATAATTAGTTCTGCCATTCAGAGTAAATGGCAGCAACGCTGGTCTCTCGAGACGAGCAACAAACTTTTTAAAGTACAACCAAAACTTAAAACATCAAAACCAAGTCGGAAGGATCGTAGAGAGGAAATAGTCCTCTCTCGGCTCCGTACCGGGCACACATATCCTACTCATTCGTTCCTTTTGAAACGAGAGGACCCACCGGTGTGTTATGCATGTGATGCTCAATTCACAGTGGAGCATTTATTAATAGAATGTTCCGATTTCAAGCACATTCGTGATAAATACTTTCGAGTCCCGGATATGAAAACCCTTTTCAGTTCCGTGGATTCGAAAACAATATTTAGCTACTTGAAAGAAATCGATCTATTTTATAGACTTTGATGTCTTTTACGTTACTGTCTTTGACGTTCTATTTATAACAAAGTTCACATAATCTATTCGTACATATTATTCCACATAATCTATTCGTACATATTATTCCACATAATCTATTCGTACATATATATATTTTACCATTTTTAACCACCTTTTTTATCAATGATCTAAATATACAATACGGATGCTTTTAAAAATGACAAATTTTATCTGATTTTAACTTTGAAAATAAAACATGTTAGAATATTGTTTGGCCCTAAATGACCCTAGTTGTCGATGGGCCGTAAAACATAAACAAACAAACAAACAAACAAAATCTCACTATATGCATGTCTTTTTGTCTACTCTAGGGCACTCCTGAATCCTAACACAAGTTATATCCGATCCACTCTAAGACCTCATGGCTTCATTATTTTGTAACGTGTTCAACAGTTTTAAATAGAGTCGTAAGTGTCTTATAAATGAATATTGATCCATAGCAGAGTCTGCTATATTAAATACACTTTATGTTAGTGAAACATGTGTATAACCATATATAAAAACACCACAATATACACTTCACGGGATTTCCTTGTGTAAGATTTCTGAATGCATCAACCACTATGAACCATCCCGGATTCCCATGTCTTTCTAAAACTAGATATATGTTGTCATGGTTATTCTTGCATCCGTCACAAAGCAAATATATTACGGATATAAATAAACCGCTTCCAATTCCAGCTGTCCGTTTGATTGTTCTTACAGATATTGTGATGAAATCCAAATGAGAAATATTGAATTCATCGGCAATTTGTGGATTGAAATACAACGCAGGGAACTTCGGCAACAAATTATTATAAAATACAGTATACTGAAATAATAAGTTCGTAAATTGTTACGGATATAAATAAACCGCTTCCAATCCCAGCTGTCCGTTTGATTGTTCTTACAGATATTGTGATGAAATCCAAATGAGAAATATTGAATTAATTGGCAATTTGTGGATTGAAATACAACGCAGGGAACTTCGGCAACAAATTATTATAAAATTCAGTATACTGAAATAATAAGTCCGTAAATTGTTACGGATATAAATAAACCGCTTCCAATCCCAGCTGTCCGTTTGATTGTTCTTACAGATATTGTGATGAAATCCAAAGGAGAAATATTGAATTCATCGGCAATTTGTGGATTGAAATACAACGCAGGGAACTTCGGCAACAAATTATTATAAAATTCAGTATACTGAAATAATAAGTCCGTAAATTGTTACGGATATAAATAAACCGCTTCCAATCCCAGCTGTCCGTTTGATTGTTCTTACAGATATTGTGATGAAATCCAAAGGAGAAATATTGAATTCATCGGCAATTTGTGGATTGAAATACAACGCAGGGAACTTCGGCAACAAATTATTATAAAATTCAGTATACTGAAATAATAAGTCCGTAAATTGTTACGGATATAAATAAACCGCTTCCAATCCCAGCTGTCCGTTTGATTGTTCTTACAGATATTGTGATGAAATCCAAATGAGAAATATTGAATTCATCGGCAATTTGTGGATTGAAATACAACGCAGGGAACTTCGGCAACAAATTATTATAAAATTCAGTATACTGAAATAATGTCCGTAAATTGTTACGGATATAAATAAACCGCTTCCAATCCCAGCTGTCCGTTTGATTGTTCTTACAGATATTGTGATGAAATCCAAATGAGAAATATTGAATTCATCGGCAATTTGTGGATTGAAATACAACGCAGGGAACTTCGGCAACAAATTATTATAAAATTCAGTATACTGATATAATAAGTCCGTAAATTGTTACGGATATAAATAAACCGCTTCCAATCCCAGCTGTCCGTTTAATTGTTCTTACAGATATTGTGATGAAATCCAAATGAGAAATATTGAATTCATCGGCAATTTGTGGATTGAAATACAACGCAGGGAACTTCGGCAACAAATTATTATAAAATTCAGTATACTGATATAACAAGTCCGTAAATTGTTACGGATATAAATAAACCGCTTCCAATCCCAGCTGTCCGTTTGATTGTTCTTACAGATATTGTGATGAAATCCAAATGAGAAATATTGAATTCATCGGCAATTTGTGGATTGAAATACAACGCGGGAAACTTCGGCAACAAATTATTATAAAATTCAGTATACTGAAATAATAAGTCCCTAAATTGTCCGATTTCACACACACATCTGTATATAGTGCCTAAAACAATGCTATCCAACACGGGCGTTTGGCTTGGTTCCTCCATTTCATTGCTATTAATTACCATCCGTTATCTTCACGCCAGCTTTTACCTTCTTTGTGGTTTCGAACACATTGTTCCTGCAACGATGAAAGCATACAAATGTAGTAGTGTCATTATTTGACAATATACTTTTAATATGTTTTTGTATTTTAAATATACGCGCCGTATGAAACGGAAGTCAGCTTTCCGCGAAGCATTCTACGGTACGCAATGCGGCAATAGTTTTAGCGCGCGCGGTAGAATAGCACGTGAGAATGCGAGCGAGCTAATGAGCGGATGTGATGTAACGTGTATGTAAACCTGTTTGTAGTGTACGTATTGTCTATTTATGGAATGCGAGTGTTGAATGTTGGGTAGTTTTACCTGGCGCACTGGTCACTTATGAACAGAGCGGTCAGAGGGACAACATCGTATATTGGTAATCATAGCCAGCATAGAGACGAAAAGATGTAGCGAACACTAGAGTCATTAAACGTAAGTACCTGTGTAAAAAATATATAAGCGTAATGTAATATAGTATCTTTTATATAATATATTTGATTAAAGGTAGTATTTTTGTTAAAAGTAAAGTTGATATTCTGGAAATTAATTCAGATTTCGGGCGTGGTCGTATTACGCGAGTGATTTCAATGAAGCATGGTTTTAATGTGTGCATTATTTTATTCATATAGCTTATTAACTGAACGTTAAGACGAGTACAGAGGACTCGGCGGACATAGTCCGGGAAAACCCTCTTCATACTGAAGAGGTGGGTATTTTAATGTAATTAAGATAAATGAATGATAATTGTATAAATAATGTAAGAGCTGCTATTTCTATATAATGTATAGATTGATTAAAACAGTTTTAATGTATATATTCGCCAATTGTAATTAATGTAACTGACTACGGTCAGGGAGATACTTTGTCTCATTGTATAATTGCGTGAATTATCATTATGTATAAATATATGGTAATATGATGTATTTCATGTTACAGGGTTTATTTGTATAATAATAAATATTGGAAACAAGAACCCGGAGTTGTATTATTGAAGAAATAAGACGACTATTACACATATACGTCGATTGGTTACTTGGCTACGAGATTACGAATATTAGGAAGTCAGAAACTAGTTTTAAATAAAACAAAAATCATTGTTCACATCTACTAATTATGATACATACATTTTATTTTTTCTCTTGGGAGAAGTCAAAATTTTCCCTGTTTTTTTTGCTAGATGAAGTTTTAGGAAAGTTGAAATCTGCTGGTTTAAAACTGAAGCCATCCAAGTGCGAATTCCTCAAGACGGAAGTACTTTATCTAGGACGGAAGTACTTTATCTAGGACACGTCGTGGGAGGTATCAAACCCAATCCGAAGATCATCGACTCAGTAAAGAACTGGAAACGTACGAAAGGAGTAAAAGATGTACAGCAGTTCCCGGGTATATGTAATTATTACCGAAGATTCATACACCACTTCAGTGAGATCGCGTCATGTCTCACAGGACTGACGAAGAAACATACAATATTCAAGTGGACAGAGGAATGTGAAGCAAGTTTCCAACGCCTTAAGGATCTTTCTTTGTAAAACACCATTACTTGCATACCCAAGTCCGAAACAAACCTATATACTGGATACTTTCTACTCAGAACGGACCATGGCTCACTCCGTTGGCTTTTCCAATTCAAAGATCGACAAGGACAACTGACAAGATGGTTGGAGTCGATATCCCAGTTCGATTTTGAAATTCAACATAGAGCAGGGAAGAAGCATCAAAATGCTAACGCATTATAAAGAACTGTCACTGGCGACTTGTGTTCTCATCAGGAGGAAACATTCGACAGTAATTGTGACATCTGTAAGCAACTTGAGGAGGAATGGAGTGAATTTAAAGAAACCATAGATGACTAGTAGAGATTTAGATGAATTACGTCAATTTCCCCTATTAGGCCCCCCGCCCTGTGGGGGTCAGTCACCATTTATACAAAATCTGTTCTCTTTCCCCCAGCAGGTAGGGCGTAAGAATTTTACCTGCTGCCCCCATTGCACGTAAGAGGCGACTAAATTTGGGATCTTATCTTTTCTCCTCTTTCTGAACAACTTTCTTCTTCCTAATGTCTCCCTTGACAATGCCTCACTTTTGGCCTTTAGTTGAGCGTTCGCCCCTGTGAGGAAGGCTTTGGGTTCTGTCCCCTAGCCGAGACATACCAGAGTCTTTAAAAATGGTAGTTGCTGCTCCTGCTTAGCGCTCGGCATATTTGGAACGGGACGACTGGTTCGCCCGTTGTCAGTATAATGTGACCGGTTGGGGTGTGCTGCTGGGTGTCTTCGGCAGTATGCTTCAGTGAGGTAGCACTATAAATCGGCAAAAGTTCCGGCCTATCACAAGGAGAGTTAACACGAACATACCGCAGCCTCCCAAAACACACATAAGCACTCACCATACGCATACATGTCGCACGCACGGGAGGCCGTCTTTAAATGACCTTAGCTGTTAATAGGACGTTAAACAAAATAAACCAAACCAAACCGAACCCCCAGGGATGTTTGACTAAATTGGGTTCAAATATATTCATAACTTTATGACAAGTAGCGATTTAAAGGAATTACCTCTGTTTCCCCGATTTGGCCCCTTGGGGGTCAGAGTCATCATTTATGCAATATCTGTTCCCCTTCCCCCAAGCATGTTTCTGACTAAATTTGGTTGAAATCCATTGATAACTTTATGTTAAGTAGAGTTTTAAAGGAATTCCCTCTATGGGGCCCCGCCCCTTTGGCCCCTCGGGGGTCAGAGTCACCATTTATGCAAAATCTGTTCCCCTTTTCCCCAAGAATGCTTCTGACCAAATCGGGTTCAAATCAATTCTCCAAGAAAGCTGGGTCCACGTCCCGAGACTGGGTACACTGGTGCCTTGCCCACATCGATTGTTTCGGGGGTGTGATCGATGTGCGTTGGGTATTAGTGTAGCAGAAGGCTTTCACAGCAGCTCCAATTTGAGCCAACCTGTTTGCCGTGGGTTGCTTCTCGTAATCTGGGGAAAGATGATCCTGGTGGTTGAAACACACCAATTGGCTTTGGACTCCAGAGAGACGAGAGATAGTAAGGGCCCTGTATTATCAATCGGCTGGTCACGCCGAGCCCGGGATATTTAATATCTAGAGGGCGGTGGCTTAGGGTCAATCGTGAGAGAATAACAATTTTCGCACAAACAAAATCATATTCTTTCTCGAGTATATTACTCTGTGTAACCCTGACACTTCGGCGCAGGAAAGCCGCGCTTCGAGCAGTGTCCCCTTGTCCGAGGAGGGTGGGGCACGAGTAATGAATCACATAATTACTTAACATGTCTAAAACAAACCCCAAAACTAAACCAAACCAAACCAAAATGAGAATAACCTAAACAACACAACATCCGATATGACTTTCCCTCAGCATCTACTTATATCAGCGAAGGAGACTTGGGGAAAATATCATCGCTATCGCCCATCATCATCCAGAAAACTATCAAAAGATGCCTTGGTACTGCCAAATCCGTCAAGCCCTTGAGATCGGTAGACCTCCTTGTTGAGGTTTTCCGCAAGCAGATATATGCAAAGGAACCATATCGTATGCTATATGGGTGGTCGATAGACACAGTGGTAAATCATTTCTCCGCAGAGGTGCAATACCCCAATTGGAGACGAGGACATGTTTTGGGTTACGTTTTCCTTGATAACTCTATTTTCCTTCCACACTATTTGTTTAAGACCCCTGCAACACTTTCATCCGGGGCAATAAGGATGATAAGTTTAAGTTGCTATAACTCGTTTACAACCTAATTATCTTATGAGACATTAAACTAATACAAAAATAATCTATACAATGTACAATCATTTGCTTATTTATATCTCATAAAATATGCAGACCTAAAGTAAATATTTTAAAAAAACACTTATCTTTAGACACGAGGTAAATGTACTTTAGTTTGGATTATATACTAATGCTGGCATGACCAAACCGAAAGGAATGTCATTTTTCTTCCTCAAATTGTGTCGTTAGAGACATGTGTCAAGGTCTTCATCTATTCTCATTGGCATTCCATTCACTAAATGTGTTGTGCATTTCGAACATTTGTCACTAGCATTAAAGATTGAAATACATTCCCTATGTATTAGCTCACCACAACAAGGCACTACTGTCATCTGCACACATTCAGTTGAAGAAACTCTGAGGTAAACATCCATTTTCTTGCAAATGAAACAAAATGTAGGCTGAAATTTATTCAAGTAATATTTAAGTTGTCACTCTTGTTTTCGTACCATATTTCTCAAGTATTTTTTCAGCTTTGAGGTTCTATATAAACCTGGTAGATCATCAGACTTCAAATAAAACAGTATATATCGTCTTCAGTTAACGGCAAAAGAACAGCTAATGCTCTTAAAAATGAAGCTTCTCTCTGATCAGCACATAATTGCAATAATGAAACAAGGTAGTCAGGTGCAAATTTAATCTCATGAAATATGTAGATCTAATACAGGCAATCAAACATTACTTGTACTTGGAAAAAATCTGCAAATATCACTAATATTTTCAAAATGTCCTTCCAGTTCATAACAGACGGGTAATGCTTTATAAACAGGGTCAGAATTGCTGCATTAAATGTTTCCTCGCTTAGTTTTGTGAAAAGGTCGCTCACAAATATGTCTGCAGGAATATGTTCAGGTAAGTGAATGCTGATTGCATCACAGGTGTGAAAAAGTCTCTGACGGTGATAATTTGGTTTGGTTTATTTTGTTTAACGTCCTATTAACAGCCAAGGTCATTTAAGGACGGCCTCCCGTGCGTGCGACATGCATGTGTGTGGTGGGTGCGTATGCGTGTTTTGGGAGGCTGTGGTATGTTCGTGTTAAGTCTCCTTGTGATAGGCCGGACCTTTTGCCGATTTAAAGTGCTATCTCACTCATGAGCTAAAAATTATTTGTTTTCTATTGCATTGCTTTACACATACTTATAATTATTTATATCCTATATTCATTTCGTAATTTACAGGGTCCACAGTGAAATCGACCAGTTTAAAACTGGTCTTAACAATGTTGGTTTGTTTTTTGACACATTACGAATGGCACCAGAAGAGCTTAGACAACTATTTGTTCACCAGGAGGAAAACCTGAAATTTTCATCCCTCCGCTCTATATACAGAGTAAATTTAAGTGAAAATTGGTCCAATGACAGGAGGCTAAAGGCTCTGTATTGTTTAGAGGCGTTCCTCGCCGTCTGTGAAGTTGAATTATGTTAAAACGTCCTGTTATTGATGCTCTACTTTTTAAACGAACATTAATGTTCGGTTATTGCCATCAAGAACTGGACTGAGAAATATGACCATATTTGGTAGCCACATTCACCAATACGCCATCTACTGTCTGTTTCAATGAAATATGGCTGCCCCCATTGCCTTACGCTTCAAATAATTTACTTACAAAAACACCTTCGTTTTATGTAGTAGTTTTACCGAAACAATTGAAATGTATTCAGTAGATGTTTTCAAGATGCATACGATTTGAGAAATGCATAACGCTAGCGAAATGTGAAGACTAAATGAACCTGAACTTTACGAATAACTCCAGGTCAATATATTTATGTAAACAAATATTGCGCAGGCGCATTTGTCTCCGGATGTTTAGAAAGTTTTGCTCTTCCGTGTTCATTCCAAAACGGCTGACATTATAGCATCGGTCTGCAAATATGTCCGCGATTTACTTAAATGTGTATTATATATATTCTAGAATGTTACATCATTATCAACTAGATGAATATTTCTATAATTTAGAGAAAGAAATATATCAATAACGGCATACGAGACGATACATTGTATCATACTATAGGTTACTGTACTACGTACAGTACATGTTTGCGAGAAAGGTAGATACTAGGTGGCATTTGTGGTCAGGGTGACTGGTCATAGCGTTAACATTGTCATCGATTTCCATATTCCATTTTCCTTTGACGAAAACGACCAATAAATCAAATGCAAATGATAATATCTTGTTGCCATGTGCACGGGATTGGTTGTTGCAGGCAATACTTGGAACGTATTTACTGCTGTAAGGGAGGTAACTGCAAGATTACGGAAATCAAACGTTAAACCAATTTGATTGGTCGATTCTTCCATGACTTTGGCAGGGGGTTTACAATCGAAGTGACAGATAACTACGGCAATATATTCAGATGATATCAACAATAACACTTTTAGATACGTGTGGTCGGCAGTTGTCATGTTTAAAATGAACAATTATATAGCTTGTTTTTATTTCGGCAAAGTCGAGAATATTTACTGAAACGGACCACAGGTGAAGCAGACTTGGAAATACCGAAACGAAGAAAAATGGGGCTCAATTATGATATAAATTGGCATTATTTTCAGAGAATTGACCCACATAATTGTTTTTCAATGCCTAATTGTATCATATGTAAAATATTAGAGGTTTACGAATTTTAAATTAATTTTTCATTTGCGAATCGCGGCCCGATTGTCGTTAGAGTTGAATTACCGAAATGGCCGATAGTGGACCCAAATCGATATTTTTACTAGAGAATGGACCCAATATAGGATCTATTAATCTTTGGTGTGTGTATAGAGACCATATGCATTGTTTTCCTTTACCTGGAAGTATTTTGAAAGAATTTGCAAAATACTGAATTCACGATCAAATTTTCGATTGTGACGAACTACTGAGACGGTGTTAAGTTCATGTTAAGTCAATCGGATTGAAATCAGCTGTTACATATGTACACATGGCTACGTTTACTATGCAATACGCCTACGTATTTTTTTTTCAAAGACGGAAAACGGAAATCCGTTTTATCTAAAAACAAATGCAAAAAGACTTGTGATATTCACTTAATTTAACATTCAGCCATTAATTGTTATTTGTAGTTTTATAACTTCTGAAATAGTGTGATCGATTCTCTGTATAATATTGCTGTGGAACTTGTGTTATTTTTCAAACAAATTCATTTTGATAATTTTTTAATTTAGAACGTTCATCAAGTCATGTTCAAGACTTGAAATTCTCGCTACACCATACTTCAAACACAGTAATCAATGAATTGATAAATTGAAAATTGAAGTCAAGCAAATGAGTTAATATTTACCTAAATAATTTTTCAATATACAACACATGTTCAGATGACTATTTGTGCCATGCTGTTACAAGATTTCAGTTATAATTCTAAAATTGAATTAGTATGTAAATATATGTTATACTGTCAATATCCACAAAGCGAGTGTAGTCTACTGTACTCGGTCATGCCGTAGATAGCGGTACATATACGTACTGCTTACATCTCGTGCTTACTTGTGTGAACTATAAATCAATAACAAAAATGGTTCATATATTTCTATATATGACTTCACAAATTATGCGGTGTCTGAAGATCTGAATGAAGTGAATAAACGATGTATTAAATTATTTTTATGAAATATTCAAGTCATAGATCATTCTTTTTTTAAAAGTACTGATTTCAGGTCCATTTTGGTAATTCAACTGTAACGGCAATTAAAATACTTCTCGTTTTTTAGCTCACCTGGCCCGAAGGGCCGGTGAGCTTATGCCATGGCGCAGCGTCCGTCGTCCGTCAACTTTTTCTTTAAATTGCTACTAGTCCTAAAGTATTGAATGGATTTTCACAAAATTTGGTCAGGAACATCCTTGGGGGAAGGGGAACAGAGTTTGTATAAATTTTTACTCTGAACCCCCAGGGGCCTGAGGGGCGGGGCCAAATAGGGTTAATAGTGTTACTTTTTTAAATCGCTACCAGTCATAAAGTTATGAATGAATTTGGACCAAATTTAGTCAGGAACATCCTTGGCAGAAAGGGAACAGAGTTTGTATAAATTTTTACACTGAACCCCCAGGGGCCTGAGGGGCGGGGCCAAATAGGGGAAATAGGGTTACTCCTTTAAATCGCTACTAGTCATAAAGTTATGAATGAATTTGAACCAAATTTGGTCAGGAATATCCTTGGCAGAAGGGGAACAGAGTTCGTATAAATTTTTACTCTGAACCCCCAGGGGCCTGAGGGGCGGGGTCAAAAAGGGGAAATAGGGTTAATCCTTTAAATCGCTACTAGTCATAAAGTTATGAATGAATTTGGACCAAATTTGGTCAGGAACATCCTTGGCAGAAGGGGAACAGAGTTTGTATAAAGTTTTACACTGAACCCCCAGGGGCCTGAGGGGCGGGGCCAAATAGGGGAAATAGGGTTACTCCTTTAAATCGCTACTAGTCATAAAGTTATGAACGAATTTGAACCAAATTTGGTCAGGAACATCCTTGGCAGAAAGGGAACAGAGTTTGTATCAATTTTTACTCTGAACTCCCAGGGGCCTGAGGGGCGGGGCCAAATAGGGGAAACAGGGTTACTTTTTTAAATAGCTACTAGTCATAAAGTTAAAAATGATTTTGAACCAAATTTGGTCAGGAACATCCTTGGCAGAAGGGGAACAGAGTTTGTATAAATTTTTACTCGGAACCCCCAGGGGCCTGAGGGGGGGGGGGTCAAATAGGGGAAATAAGGTTAATCCTTTAAATCGCTACTAGTCATAAAGTTATGAATGAATTTGAACCAAATTTGGTCAGGAACATCCTTGGCAGAAGGGGAACAGAGTTTTTATAAATTTTTACTCTGAACACCCAGGAGCCTGAGGGGCGGGGCCAAACAGGGGAGATAGGGTTAATCCTTTAAGTCGCTACTAGTCATAAAGTTATAAATGATTTTGAACCAAATTTGGTCAGGAACATCCTTGGCAGAAGGGGAACAGAGTTTGTATAAATTTTTACTTTGAACCCCCAGGGGCCTGAGGGGCGGGTCAAATAGGAGAAATAGGGTTACTGCTTTAAATTGCTACTAGTCATAAAGTTATGAATGAATTTGAAATAAATTTGGTCAGGAACATCCTTGGTAGAAGGGGAACATAGTTTGCATAAATATTTACTTTTAACCCCCAGGGGCCTGAGGGGCAGGGCCAAATGGGGATAATAGGGTAATTTTTTTAGATCGCTACTAGTCATAAAGTTACGAATGAATTTGAACCAAATTTGGTCAGGAACATCCTTGGCAGAAGGGGAACAGGGTTTGTATAAATTTTTACTCTGAACCCCCAGGGGCCTGAGGGGCGGGGCCAAATAGGAGAAATATGGTTACTGCTTTAAATTGCTACTACCGGGGTAGTCATAAAGTTATGAATGAATTTGAACCAAATTTGGTCAGGAACATCCTTGGCAGAAAGGGAACATAGTTTTTATCAATTTTTACTCTGAACCCCCAGGGGCCTGAGGGGCGGGGCTAAATAGGGGGAATAGGGTTACTTCTTTAAATTGCTACTAGTCATAAAGTTATGAATTAATTTGAATCAAATTTTGTCAGAAACATCCTTGGGGGAAGGGGCGGAGAGTTTGTATAAATTTTGCCTCTGACCCCTCAGGAGCCTGAGATGTGGGGCCAAATAAGGGAAATAGAGATTAGTTTTTAAATTGCTACTAGTCATAAAGTTTTTAATTGATTTTAACAAAATTTGGTCAGGAACATTCTTGGGAGAAGTGGAACTGAGTTTTTATAAATTTTTACTCTGAACCCCCAGGAGCCTGAGGGGTGGACCAGATATGGGAAATATGGGTTAATTCTTTAAATCGCTAGTAGTTATAAAGTTAAGAATTAATTTGAATAAAATTTAGTCTTTAAATTGTTAATCATGCAAAGTTTCACCACAATCTGACAAATTGTACGGAAACAATTCATGAAAGAAGAAGAAGAAGAAGAAGAAAATTGCGTGTTCCTTTCACTTTGATTTGATTATGATTCAATACCTGACTTTCAGTTTTTTTTAAATAAATGGTCCCAATGTCTTGCATTATAAATGTAGTAATCTGCTTGTTTCCTTTGGCCAGGAGCATACATGTACTGTTCCCTTACACTGACCCAGAGATTGGTTAAACAAATAATAATTTGATTTAATTTGTTTCTGAAAAATAATAATTACAAGGGAATATATCGTCCGTGTGATTTTAAAAGATGTGGATAGCTGCAGAACTACTGTATGTAATTTGTGCACATGTGCAAGTCTACTTCGCGTCTCTTCTGCGTTTGAAACAGAAGTGTAATACAAGCATCTGGGTGATTCTGATTTGTTATTATCTAATCTGAAGAGGTGAGGAAATGAGACGCCATTTTTGTCTGGTGCTGGTATAACACAATCTTGTATGATGTGCAATCGCTGTTTAATATTAATATATTTCATATGATGCATTTATTATTATTATTTTATTTTGTACATAAGTCTGGAAATTTGAATGCTTTCGTTTTGATAGGATGTCCTAGCAAATTAGCATATGTGTACGACCACGTGATCAGAATACTAAGACTCAGTAAGAGTTAACGTTTATTTTGCTACCTTGCTTTGTGTAGTGTTGGATGAATGGCTATGAAGATGACCTGTTGCTCAGATTTTTTTTTATATTCTAATCAGTCGTTCATTTCAAATTGTCATTTTTGAAAAAAAGGCACGTAAGTGTTGAAATAATAGATGTTCATTTTACTTGCTGATGATCAATATCGAGGAATAATTACGATAGTTTAGTTGGTACAGGCAACACGTACTTTTTATCAAGAAAGAAGCCTAATGTTACTTATATTGTAATGACAATTTGTAATTTGTTTCGTTCGAATACTGATTGAAATAAGACAGAAATCTATCAATAACATGAAACATAGGTATGTTTTGATCATAATGATGGTATGAAAAATGTCTTGAATTTGGGATTGACATATAACTTTTGTGTAAGTTTCAATTAAGACCTAAATTGTCTCTGCTTCAACAGCAACCTTTTGGTACAATGTTATTTTAACAACATTATAGATGCCAGTGTATATATGGGACAATGAACTGAATTTAAAAGCTGTTCCAATAAGAAAAAACAAAAGAAATAATTATATTGATCTGCAGAATATTCATCATTTACTTCTTCCACTGTCTTTTTCCATACTGACATTCTACAATTCCTTAGTTACTTGAGTTATTGAATTCTTTGTTGAACGAGTGCATTCTTCTTTTCATTTTATAATAAAAATTATAATATCAACTGAAAAGTTTGTCAATTCTTTTTATAGCAAATTATTTCACCTGTGCAGGCATCAAAGTTTTGGTTAAATTACTAGCATAAGATAGGCCTATTCCTAAATTCATTTGGAGATTAAAGATTCGGAAAATTCAGCATTTTTTTATTAGTATAAATATTTGCATCTTTGTCACAAAAACACTTCATTACAATATTCATTCTACATGATAGACCTGTAAAAGCTTCTGAGTGACCCTAGCTGAAGTGTCTAAGACCTGTGCAATATGGCCTTAGACAACAATTATACTTCTGGGACATTGTAAACAAATGTATATGTAGTACATTTGAAAAAAATCATGCCTTTAACACTTGCCGTTTTAGTTGTGGTGGGAAAATGTTGTTAGTGCACGTGACACCTTTGTTTCTGGCTAACAATTCCTCTTTTCTGTCATACAAATAATATACATGTACATCCACAGCATAATATAGTTCCAATTTTTATAGCAATTATTTAAAGTTACTTGTGTTTCAATCCTGCCTTGAAATCGAAAGTAAAAAAATCTGTTTGATCGTCGTGGGAATTTACATGCATTCACCGAGAAACTATCCACATGTCTTAGACTCATATGTTCATCCTGAGTTCATATGCAGGAACATTTCATATAACCCTAAAACCTACCCTATTTACGTAGTCGAATGCAACCGAGCATTCCACGACATAACTTCAGCTATCACGTGACCCATCACTAGTCAGCCAAATGGTGGTTACGGTATGTCTAATATAACTAAACCAACGACCGTTTGCAGTTTCATATTCATTTGTAGGTCGCTATAATACGCAAGAAATATCACCAGGAATTGATGGCAAGTTGTAACAAACTATATTGCCGTTTTTCGTGAGGATCTTTAGGTTACCTGAGACAAAGCCTGAAGTGACCTATTCTAATTTCCTTTTGTCTGTCGTCGTGCGTCCGTAAACAAATCACATTTTCAACTTCCCCAAATCCCCTTAACCAAATTCAATGAAATTTGGCAGGAAGCGTCTATGGGTAAAGGTCAACCAAAACTGAATTATATATATGGTCCCCATTCCCCAGGGGCCTGCGAGGCTGGGCTAAAAAAGGATCAAATTGATGAAAACTTCAAAATTCTTCTTCTCTACTCTCAGATATAATGGAATCGAACACTCTTCATAGATGGAATGGTCTTAAGGTGCTTTACCAAGATTAAGAATTTTGCACCTGCGGAGGGGGTAAACTTTACTATAGTTATATAGGGATATCACATTTTTGACTATAATTTGTTGGATTTCTATTGGAATCTGTTCTAACTTGGTTAACATTATCAGTATGGGATAACAGATTGATGTTATGCACATATTGTCTTTGACTGACCCCCAGGAGCTAATGGGCGGGGCTAAAAAGGGTCAAATTAACAAAAATCTTCTTTACTCTCGGATATGGTAGAATCAAACACTCTTCAAAGATGGAAGGCTCTTAAGAAGCTTTTCCAAAATTGTGAATTTCTTGATCCTGGGGTCTCACTTTTGCCCCTGGGGAGGAGGTAAACTTTACTATAGTTTATATAGGGATATTATATTTTTTACTATTATTTGTTGGACTGCTATTTGAATTCATTCTAACTTTGTTAACATTATCAGCTTGTGATATCAGTTTGATGGTAAACACATGTTTGCACTGACTGCTTCCCAGGGGCTGATGGGCGAGGGGCTAAAAAGGGTCAAATTGACTAAAACTACAAAAATCTTCTTTTCCTATCTCAGACATAGTGGAATCAAACACTCTTCATAGATTCAAGGGTCTTAATGTGCTTTACCAAAGTTGTGAATTTCCTGACCCTGGGGTCTCGGGTTTGCCCCTGTGGAGGGGGTAAACTTTAGTATAGTTTATATAGGGAAATCACATTTGGCTATTATTTGTTGGACTTCGATTGGAATTCGTTTTAAATTTGTTAACATTATCAGTTTGTGATAGCAGTTTGATGGTTCACACATATTGGCCCTGACTGACACCCAGGGGCTAATGGGCGGGGCTAAAAGGGCCAAATAGACTGGAATTTCAGAGAAGACCCAAATAAGACAGAATCAAATACTCTTCATAGATGGAAGGGTCTTGTAGTGCTTTACTAATGTTATGGGGGTAGATATTAATGTAGTTTATATAGGGAAATCCCATTTTTGACTATTGTTTGTTTGATTTCTAACGGAATTCATTCTAACTTTAACATTGTCAGCATTGGATGACCGCTTAATGGTATATGCCTGTTGACCCTGACTGACCCCTAGATGCTGATGGGTGGGTTCTAAAAGGGTCAATTAAATAAACTGAAATAATTCAGGTGACTGTTAAGGCCTATGGGCTTCATGTATTAAAAAAGATTATTTGTTTTTTCGAAAAGAATCTAATGATTATGATCTGTGACTGATGTACTGGTGTCAATGTCATAACTTCATATGTCATGTCGGACAACGCAACCGCAATTTTCTATCAGAGTTAAAATATGTTACAAGGGGGGGGGGGGGGGGGGGGGGGTCATAAAAAAGATGTCTGCTAGGCCTAATTAACATGTTATATTATAAATTAAATAAAAAAACTTTGGCTGTGTACATCTTGGATTTTATCTTTGGTTGTACAACATGTTCTGTTAATAGACTGATATGTCGTTCAGTTGATTTTTTTTTTTTAAGTTTACAAGCAGCTTTACTGATTCAGGAGTATATCGGTAATCTTCCACAAGCATCAAAGAAATAGAGAAAGAACTATACTCAGCTATTGAGAAGTTGTCAGCTATGCAAATTTTTTATATATATATTATTCTCATAACAACAAAGTGTATAATGCTTTTGTTGATTGTTGCTTCTTAAAGATGGAATGAGTAAAATATTAATTTCTTGTTGCAATCGTTATAAGTCCATTATTGATGAGACTGAATCAATCCACTCATTCTTTAGCACTCTATAAAATTCATGCTGAAAGTGCGTGTGTAACCTTAGTATTACGTACCTACATATCAAGTCCAACTTTAGTATTTTTTGTAGGAGTTCGACCGATACATATATCTGGACTTATTCTATTTTTTGCAATTATTTTTTTTTTGCAATGGTCTCACACATATTTCAAGGTATATTAGTAGAAGTTAGTATGAAACTTTGGTGGCTACAGATCAAGTTTGACCTTTGTCCCACCTCAATAATATTTGTAATGGTCATGGCCCTTACCTTTATCCAGATCACTCTGAATACTTGATGCTAGACATTAAATAAAACATTGTCTTACAATTTGTATTTTTCAGATGCCTAGAAGAAAGAAGAAGTCCATGGTGAAGCGGGAGATGTGGCAGTCTCGTGAGAAGAGACTGACGGACTCGACTGAGGAAGTGGCCTCTTTAAAAACACAGCATAGTGACAATGACTTGACTGAGGAAGTGGCCTCATTAAAAACACAGCCAGTTGACCTGACGAGTGACGTGACTGAGGAAGTGGCCTCGGTAAAAACGCAGCCAAATGACACTACTCGCAAGAGTGCAAATGAATTGCCAAATGAAATGCCACATGAATCGCCAAAAGATTTGCTCAAAAATACGAAATTGTCAAATGAACTGCTACTTGATGCTCGCAAGAGCGCCACAGAATTGTTACATGATGCTCGCAAGAGCGCCACAGAATTGTCACATGATGCTCGCAAGAGCGCCACAGAATTGTCACATGATGCTCGCAAGAGCGCCACAGAATTGTCACATGATGCTCGCAAGAGCGCCACAGTATTGTCACATGATGCTCGCAAGAGCGCCACAGAATTGTCACATGATGCTCGCAAGAGCGCCACAGAATTGTTACTTGATGCTCGCAAGAGCGCCACAGAATTGTCACATGATGCTCGCAAGAGCGCCACAGTATTGTCACATGATGCTCGCAAAAGCGCCACAGAATTGTTACATGATGCTCGCAAGAGCGCCACAGAATTGTTACATGACGCTCGTGAGAGCATTACTGAATTGTCGCATGATGCTCGCAAGAGCGCCACAGAATTGTTACATGATGCTCGCAAGAGCGCCACAGAATTGTCACATGATGCTCGCAAGAGCGTTACAGTATTGTCACATGATGCTCGCAAGAGCGCCACAGAATTGTCACATGATGCTCGCAAGAGCGCCACAGTATTGTCACATGATGCTCGCAAAAGCGCCACAGAATTGTTACATGATGCTCGCAAGAGCGCCACAGAATTGTTACATGACGCTCGTGAGAGCATTACTGAATTGTCGCATGATGCTCGCAAGAGCGCCACAGAATTGTCACATGATGCTCGCAAGAGCGTTACAGTATTGTCACATGATGCTCGCAAGAGCGCCACAGAATTGACAAATGGTGCTCGCAAGAGCGTTACAGAATTGTCACATGATGCTCGCAAGAGCGTTACAGAATTGTCACATGATGCTCGCAAGAGCGCCACAGAATTATTACATGATGCTCGCAAGAGCGCCACAGAATTATCACATGATGCTCGCAAGAGCGCCACAGAATTGTCACATGATGCTCGCAAGAGCGCCACAGTATTGTCACATGATGCTCGGAAGAGCGCCACAGTATTGTCACATGATAATCGCAAGAGCGCCACAGAATTATTACATGATGCTCGCAAGAGCGCCACAGAATTATTACATGATGCTCGCAAGAGCGCCACAGAATTGTTACATGATGCTCACAAGAGCGCCACAGAATTGTTACATGACGCTCGTGAGAGCATTACTGAATTGTCACATGATGCTCGCAAGAGCGCCACAGAATTGACAAATGGTGCTTACAAGAACACCATGCAAACTCAAAATCTAAATCAAACACCAAGGATTCACATGCGAAATGAATCGAAAAAGCCACTATATAACATAATGCTGATAACTGGCAGATCAGACCGGAAAATAATGCCACTTAAAAAACCTGTAAAGAACAACAAGCATCACAGTAAAAAGAAACAACCTGTTTACAACATATTGCTTGCTACTGCTAAATTGAATAGGAAAGTTGTGCCATCAAAGAAGAAAGAATCCCTTAATGAGGAATTCACACCAAAACCAAACAAGCATAAACAAATAACACGCACATCAAAACAAAGATTTTCATGTGATTTTCAGTTGTCAAATGGAAAAAGAGTGAAAACAAGAAACATGAAAATAACGTCTATTGAAAAATCCAAATCTACTGCAAGCAATCTGACAAAAAATACAGGAAAAAAACAAGCTTGTGCATCTAAAAGAAATGGTTCGCTTAAACATGTGATAGAGAAAGAAATGATTGCTAAAAGTAAAAAGTATACTTTGGAAGAAGGTCAACCTGTTAAAATTAATGACATTTCTGTAAATGTTGCAAATTATAATGAAAGTCCTCAGAGAAAAATAATTAAAAGAAAGACTGTACATAACACAGACAATTTGAGCGCAAAGAAACAGAAGAATGGAAACTGCAAAGATGTCATTATCAGCAAGGAAATGTCAATTCAGATACAGAAGAGAATTTCACAATTATCCAACCAAATTGAGAGCAATAATAACATTTTGCATAGCGTGTTTGCAAGTTACTCGCAATCTGATAATATATTTCCAAGTATTTCAAGAGGTCGCCAATGTACATGCAATTCACTAATGACGCTTCTTTATGCTAAACACTGTAGATCTTTTACAACTGGTGTTCTTAATGAAATCCTGTACAAAGGAGATGAGCTATACCACACTGTCATATCTGATCTTCAGGCAAACAGGAGTTTCAGATCTTATCTTTTGCAATTTGAAGAACTGCCATCAGAAATACATACCCAAACTCATAAATGGATAATAGAAAAGCAAAATATTCTAGTTGGAACCATCTATAATCCAAATAATTCTAACTTGTTGTCTTTATACTCTGCTGTATGCTCAATGTTTGAACAAGACACCATGGGATTGATAACAATAGGTTCAATTACGTCTGCATTTTGGAAAACATGTGAAGGACGCATTAACTTTTTTGATTCACATCCCCATGGAGAAGATCTTCTTGATGGACAAGGAGGAAAAGCTGTTCTTTGTACCTTTCGATGTACCACTGATCTTGTTGAATACATGAAGAAATACTATACTAGTTTGAATTTGGGTGCAGATGAACAGTTTGAAATACAACCTCTTGTCATACATGCTGCTACTGAAACACAACAGACTTCATGTCCAGATACACCCAGAATAGAAGGAATTCCGGAGAATCAAAATAGATTTGAACTGCTTGAGAAATATTTCAAGGATCAGAGAAACATGAAAACAATGAAACAATTTACGCCTGATTGCCCTGCAGAACATGAGGTTGCCACCACCACAGAGAAGCACATTACTTTTAAAGAAAAAATACAGAAAAACAGAAAGAAATATGATAAAGAATACAAGCAAAAACAAAGATTAAATAAAAACTTCCAAGAAAAAGAAAGAATGAAGGATCGTACTAGAAAGAGGAAGGAAAGAGTTGATGTCAATGTTAAAGTCCATGAAGCAAACCTGAAACAAAAAAGGAGAATGGATGATGACTATCGAGCTACAGAAAGAAAGTATGAATTGAAAAGTAAACAGAAATCAAGAACAAATGTTGATGTTAAAGTCCATGAAGCAAACATGAAACAAAAAAGGAGAATGGATGATGACTATCGAGCTACAGAAAGAAAGTATGAATTGAAAAGTAAACAGAAATCAAGAACAAATGTTGATGTTAAAGTCCATGAAGCAAACATGAAACAAAAAAGGAGAATGGATGATGACTTTCGAGCTACAGAAAGAAAGTATGAATTGAAAAGTAAACAGAAATCAAGAACAAATGTTGATGTTAAAGTCCATGAAGCAAACATGAAACAAAAAAGGAGAATGGATGATGACTTTCGAGCTACAGAAAGAAAGTATGAATTGAAAAGTAAACAGAAATCAAGAACAAATGTTGATGTTAAAGTCCATGAAGCAAAGATGAAACAAAAAAGGAGAATGGATGATGACTTTCGAGCTACAGAAAGAAAGTATGAATTGAAAAGTAAACAGAAATCAAGAACAAATGTTGATGTTAAACTCCATGAAGCAAACATGAAACGAAAAAGGAGAACGGATGATGACTATCGTGCATCAGAAAGAATGAATGAAAAGAAACATAAACAAAAAGCAAGAAGTAATGTAGATTATAGATACACAGAAGCAACAATTAAACAGAAAATAAGAGCTAATGAATGGTATCGAAATAAAGAAAGAACGAAGGAGCTTCAAAGTAAAAAACAGGCACGTACTTCTAAAAATTACCAACAAAAAGAACGAATTTCAAAACAATGTTCAAGGCAAATCCTAAAAAACATCATCAAAGAAAGAAAAGCAACTAAAAGATCTAAAAAATTGCAGAGAAATGATCCAGCTTTCAAATTGAAAGAAATGCAATGTAAAAAAGGAATGTGTCTGAATGATGTGATTGACAAATTTCACAAAACTATAGCGGAAGGTCCAGTTTACGTATGTACAAGTTGTCACCAAACATGGTTTAAACACTCTGTAACAGAAGTGAATAGAAATGTGGACTATAGCTCTCTTTTTACAAGATGTACCACTAGCTACAAATCAAAGGATGGTAAAGAATGGATTTGTCGAACATGCCTATCATCTGTAAAGAATGGGAGGATGCCAACATTGTCAACTGCCAATAAAGTGTCTTTTCCTGATAAGCCAGTAGAATTGGATTTACATCAGCTTGAGGAAAGATTAGTAGCCTTAAGAATCCCTTTCATGCAAATGCGTGAACTTCCAAGAGGTGGTCAGTTGAGTATCCATGGAAATGTTGTAAATGTACCAGTTGACATACAACCAACTATCAAAGCTTTACCTAGACAGTTTGAACAAACTACTATTCCTGTTAGAATCAAAAGGAAAATGTCTTACAAAAAGTGTGAGTTCACAGAAAATGTTCGACCTCAGCATGTTTTGACTGCTTTACATTGGCTTTTTGAGAATGGTGATCTTTACAAAGAATCCGGTATTGAGTTAGATAAAGAGTGGTTTTCAAAGATGGATCAAAGTGCTGAGGAAATCATTGACTCATTCATGGCATCTCCTTCAAACCATAATGAAGAGCAATCTGATGATGAGGGTCATGACTCTGACACATTTAGTGAAATATGTGACGAAGACAGAATCATAGGAAATGCCGATACTTTAATAGAACCTATATGTCCACAGAATGATTCAATATACACATTTGCACCTGGTGAAGGTCAGTGTCCTTTGAGTTTATATTCTGACAAAGATGCAGAAGAGTTATCTTTCCCTTCCATATTTTGTGGCCAACGGCGCAATCCTAATACAGAAAGAGAAATAAAGGTTAACTATAGCGACATTGTAAAATGGGAACTTAGAAGTATTGACAGACGAGCAGCCAATTCTGTACCGAATTTATTCTTCAAAATGAAAAAAAAAATACAGATGAAACAGATCTCGGACAAGGTTTATTTGGCACTGAGAAGATGCAAAAGTAAAGACAAAAATGTTACTGTTGCAGAAGCCCTTAATCAAACACACATGGATAAGTTGGTTAACCTTGATGAAGGTTTCTATATATTCAGAACTCTTAGAAATTCTCCGCCCTACCTAGAAAAGAGAAAAAAAGACGTATTTGCAATGATTCGCCAACTTGGGCTACCAACATGGTTTGGATCCCTATCTGCAGGTGACACAAGATGGCATGATTTGTTGAGAATTCTTGGAGAGTTGAATGACAAAATATCATACAGCAAACAACAGTTAAGCAACATGACATGGATTAAGAAAACTCAACTGGTACAGAAAGATCCAGTAACATGCACTAGATATTTTGACCATCGTGTTCAGCAATTCATAAACACAGTTTTGAAATCGGGTCATGCTCCTCTGGGTATATTGAAAGATTTCTTCTACCGTGTTGAATTTCAACATAGAGGTTCACCTCACATACACATGCTAATGTGGATACAAGATGCCCCCAAATACAAGGAAGATCCAAATGACACGATAGCTGAATATGTCGAACATTACACATCATGCCAGTCAAATGTGCCTGATTATTTGACTTCACTTGTTGACATACAGACTCATAAACACTCAAAAACTTGCAGAAAAAAGGGAAAAGCTTTATGCAGGTTTGGGTTTCCACTACCACCAATGTCCAGAACAATGATTCTAGAACCTCTAGATGAAGAACATAAAGTGTTGGAAAAGAAATATTCTGAAATTCAACAGAAAATTTCAAAATTAACAGGAACAGAAAATCTAACTTTTGAAGATTTCCTCACTGATGTTGCAGGAATTACTGAAGAAGAATACATTTTGTGTATAAGATCTTCTCTTAAATCTCCAAAAATATTTCTGAAAAGAAAACTCTGTGAAGTACGAATTAATCCATACATGACTTCTTTGATAGAAGCATGGGATGCAAATCATGATCTTCAGTTTGTACTTGACCCATATGCGTGTGCAGTATACATTGTGGCTTACATAAGTAAATCTCAAAGAGGAATGAGCTTACTCCTTGATGAAGCGTGTAAAGAGGCACGTAGAGGCAATATGGATATAAAGCGACAAGTTCGTCATATTGGAAACAAGTTTCTTAACAGTGTAGAAGTCAGTGCTCAAGAAGCAGCGTACCTAGCTTTGCAACTTCCTCTTACTAAGTCATCAAGAGATGTTGTGTTCATCAACACATCTGAACCCCATAAGCGAACATTTCTTCTGAAGCAGAAAGATGTACTGGAAAAACTTCCTATCGATTCAACTGAAATTGAAAGCGACAACATTGTGAAAAGATATGCGAAGCGTCCAAAGCAACTACACAAAATGTGTTTAGCTGACTATGTTGCTGAATTAAATATAACCTATCCAAAGAAAAAGACATCAAATGAAGAAATCAATGATGATAATATAGATACTTCTGATTCTGAAAATGAAGAACACCTAGAAAATGAAGAAAACTGGACAGAGATTACCCTTCCAAATGGTATCATTATCAATCGAAGAAAACATAGGAAAGTTATTCGATATGTTCGGTACAGTGCAAAAACTGACAGTGAAAATCACTACAGAGAAAAACTATTGCTGTTCTTCCCATGGCGAAACGAAGACACAGACTTATTGGGACAATTTCAAACATATGAGGATCATTATCAGCATGTCAGTCACGTTGTAGATAGCAAGTGTGCTGAATATGAACATCATACAGAAGACATTGATAGTGCCATACAAAGAGCGCATGACGATCTGAGTGAAGAATTTGACCAAATAGCTCCTCTAACTCAGCAGAACGACCTGGAAGATGAACGTGAAGGTTCACATGAAAGTAAACAATTTATATATTACAAACCAGAAAGTGCTTCTCATCAACAATATGATATAGGCGTTGACCTTGGTATATCGCAAACTGCCCCACATCTGGAACATTCACCCACTCTCTTGCCAAATGAGCTATACCTTCAACTTGTGAGACAGCTAAACATGAAACAACGAGAATTTTTTTTGCATGTTTTACACTGGGTAAAAACAAAAGATGAACCGTTATATGCATTTTTAACAGGTGGTGCTGGAGTAGGTAAATCTGTAGTTATCACGGCATTGTATCAAGCATTGAAAAGGCATCTTTGTTCAGAAAAAGGTGAAAATCCTGACAACTGTAAAGTTCTTCTTTGTGCTCCTACTGGAAAAGCCGCGCACAATATCCATGGCACAACCATACATGCTGCCTTCAAAATCTTACCAAACCGTGGTTACCAAAACTATCATGTAGATTCTGACACTCTAAATACCCTCCGAGTCAAATACAGAGATCTTTCTATTGTGGTTATTGATGAAGTATCTATGGTAGGAAATAAGATGCTTTCACTGATAAATGAATGTCTTCAAAAAATCAAGGGAAATCAGAGGCAGTTATTTGGCGGAGTCAGTGTAATACTTATAGGTGATCTATATCAGTTGAAGCCTGTAATGGATAGATGGATTTTTGCAGACTTAGAAGAGCAAATGGGTCCTCTTGCTACCAACCTTTGGAAGTCATTGTTTAAGGTGCATGAATTAAGTGAGATTATGCGTCAGAAGGATGACAAGGACTTCGCCCAACTTCTTAATAGAATGCGTACGTTAGAAAACAGCAAGCTATCATATGAAGATTTAACCATTCTGAGATCAAGAATGATTAATCCCACCAATACAAATTATCCAAGAGATGCACCACATCTATTTACCACAAATAAACAAGTTGATGATTTCAACAAGGATGTATTTGACCTATCTTTAAGTACAAAAGTCAAAGTACCAGCGCTTGATACGGTTGTTGGTGATATCCCTGCAAATGTCAAAAACAGGCTAATACAAGCTCTCCAAAATGTCAGTACAACCAATACCGCTGGACTTATGAATGAAGTTCCAATTGCTGTTAGCATGCCATATGAAATTACTGCTAATCTAAACATAGCAGATGGACTAGTAAATGGTGCATGCTGTCATGTACGAAAAATTGACTACAAGCAAACAAACACAAACCGTCCAAGTATAATATGGGTCCAGTTTGAAGATGACTCTACAGGAGTAGATACAAGAAGGACATTCAAACACCTCTGCTCGCCTGATGTTGCTGATTCTTGGACTCCTATTTTTGATACGCAACGTAATTTCATGTACAATCGTAAATCGTTCATTCGCATTCAGTTTCCAATTAGACCAGCAGCTGCAAAAACTATTCACAAATCACAAGGATGTACTTTAAAAAAAGTTGTTGTGGACATGACCTCTTCAAGGAAACAACCCCATATGCACTATGTTGCCTTAAGTCGTGTAAGAAATTTGTCAGACCTTTACTTGTTGAATTTAAATGAAGAAAAGATATCAGTAGATCAATCAGTAACTGAAGAAATGCAAAGACTGCATTCAGAGTCTAGTATGAACCTGTGTTACATTCCACCATACGCTCTTTCAGCATGCAAATTGAAGGTTGGTTTCCTAAATGTTCGATCACTTCCACTACATCACAGAGACATCAAACATGATTACAATATCATAGGTGCTGATGTGTTAGCTTTTGCAGAGACAAAACTGAAACCAAATATTCCTGATGAAAACTTGAAACTTGAAGGATTTCACATAAGCAGAAATGACCAACAGTTAGCTCTTGATTGTCCTTGTCATGGTTTAGCAATGTATTTTGGAAATAATCTTAATGTGTCAAACATTTACACCTATAGTTCATTTAAATTTGAATGCATGGTGAAAAGTGTTAAAAAAAATGACACTTTGGTGCAAATTGCAGTCGTTTATAAATCACCAAGGTGTAGTTATCCTGACCTGCTAAACGAAATTGAAACACACATTCAACCCCGAATAACACTTGAAGAAAAGTTCCTCCTGCTTGGTGATTTCAATGTTGACATAGCCTCAAATAACAAATTCCTGAAATGGATGACCAGCAAATTCCAATGCAAACAAATTGTATCCACAGTGACAACTGATTATGGCTCTACCCTTGATCTTATTTTCACAAACATAGAAAATTATTCTACAAGTGTTATCGAATGTTGCTGGACAGATCATAAGATGGTGTATGCTGCAATTTAAGCAATAACAATGACCTACCGGAACAATTTCAGGCAAAATGGAGGTAATAGAAAACAATTCCAGACCTCAGGGGATGGGTGGGATTAAGGGACTTGTTGGAATAATTTTCCAACTGATTGTCCAAATATATACATGTATTATAGTATTCAACTAAAATCATATATACTATTATTTATATATTTTGGGGGTATATGGACTGTCATTTGGAAAATCATAACAAGTCCCTGTAGATGGCATTATCGGGATGTAACAATATACAGTGTTTGTTTGAAAAATCATATTTACTACGCATTAAGCTTATTACCCTCAAATTGCCTTTCTGAGTTCATGATTGTGATTTAAATTCAGGAAAATGTTAACAACAGTATCATTATATATAGATTCTTTTGTTTTTCAACTTAACCAGGTATATAAAGTCATACATGAGCTTATTGCAGTAGAAATAGAAGGAAACATGTCATGAAATGCTGTTTGAGTATAATAAAATACATTTGGATGTCACAGATTTCAAACTCATAGGTGTTTAATACTTTACCAAACACTTCACAATGTTTTGTCGTCATAAGTGATCATTAAACTGAACTACAAATTATATTCTTGTTCAGATGAACTCAATCAGATCACTAATACCATATGGACTAATCAAGTCAGTAAATGTACTCAACTCACAACTTACTGGAAACTGCTGCACACTCTTAAAGTCATCATCAATAAAAAAAAAAAGTGATCCTACAACTGTATCAATCATTCAGCACTCAAAACTGTGCTGCACATGCAAAGCCATCATTACTCACAAAATGTGATCAGTCAACTGTATCGGTCGCTCAGGACTTAATACTGTGCTGGACACTTGGAGCCATCATTACTGACAAAATGTGATCAGTCAACTGTATCAGTCACTCAGGACTAAAAACTGTGCTGGACGATCTAAGCCGTCATTACTGACAAAATGTGATCCATCATATGTATTGGTCACTCAGGACTTAAAATTGTGCTGAACACTCCAAGCCATCATTACTCACAAAGTGTGATCCATCAATTGTATCGGTCACTCAGCACTTAAAACTGTGTTGGACACTCGAAGCAATCATTACTCACAAAGTGTGATCGGTCAACTGTATCGGTCAAACAGGACTAAAAACTGTGTTAAACAATCTAAGTCATCCTTACTGACAAACTGTGATTCGTCATATGTATCGATCACTCAGAACTTAAACTGTGCTGGACAATCCAAGCTATCATTACTAACAAAATGTGATCCGTCATATGTATCGGTCACTCAGGACTTAAAATTGTACTGGACACTCGAAGCCATCATTACTCACAGAATGTAATCAGTCAACTGTATCGGTCACTCAGCACTTAAAACTGTGCTGGACACTCGAAGTTATCATTACTCACAAAATGTGATCAGTCAACTGTATCGGTCACTCAGGACTAAAAACTGTGCTGTACAATCTAAGCCGTCATTACTGACAAAATGTGATCCATCATATGTATTGGTCACTCAGGACTTTAAATTGTGCTGGACACTCGGAACCCATCATCGCTGACAAATGTGATCCTACATTGTAACGGTCACTCAGAACTCACAACTGTGCACATTTCTATCAGCATCAATTTTTCAACTCTATTGCACTTGGTATTTCAGCAATAATACCGGTATGTGGTCATATAAAGTATATATCAATAGTATCTTAATCAGTATTTTCGTGACAATCTTTTTCATATTAATGTTGTTTTAAGAATGTTGATTTAAAATTGAAATGACAATTTCTACAACTTTGTATAAGCAGTACAAAAAAATCACTTTTAAAAATCTTCAGTATTCTACAATAATTTTTAAGCATCCAACATGTATCAATATTCTAGTACATGTGTAAACATTTCTCAAATCTGTACGGTTTACCATGTTGAGTGTAATGCAACATGTGCATTACACTATATTTTTGCTAATATTTATTGTTCAGCATACTCCATTAATGGTGTATGCTTCACCATACTCTACTGAGTATAAATTGTTCACCATACTCTACAGAATGTTAATGGTTCACCATACTCTACAGAATGTTAATGGTTCACCATACTCTACAGAATGTTAATGGTTCACCATACTCTACAGAATGTTAATGGTTCACCATACTCTACAGAATGTTAATGGTTCACCATACTCTACAGAATGTTAATGGTTCACCATACTCTACAGAATGTTAATGGTTCACCATACTCTACAGAATGTTAATGGTTCACCATACTCTACAGAATGTTAATGGTTCACCATACTCTACAGAATGTTAATGGTTCGCCATACTCTACAGAATGTTAATGGTTTGCCATACTCTACTGAATGTTAATGGCTCACCATACTCTACTGAATGTTAATGGCTCACCATACTCTACAGAATGTTACTGGTTCACCATACTCTACAGAATGTTAATGGTTCACCATATATACTCTACAGAATGTTTATGGTTCACCATACTCTACAGAATGTTACTGGTTCACCATACTCTACTGAATGTTTATGGTTCACCATATATACTCTACAGAATGTTTATGGTTCACCAAACTTTCCTAAATGTTTATGGTGCACCATACAACCGTATTCTGGTTGCTTATACTAAATTGTTGTCATAATCTAACTTTCAAAATATTTTAAGAATATCAGCTGAAACAAATTTCTTTCCTGATTGTATTTTCGAGTCCTGAATAGCATTTTCATGGATATTAATCCTCAATACTTTTGAAAAATGTTGTCTATGAAAAAAATATTGATTATTTCATCTTCCTACAATCAAGTGAATTAAAAAAGATAAAACCGCTTAGACATGAAAAAGAAATGGTGATCATGATCTGTTTTAAAATAAATCTGAAAAAAAAAAAATTTGAATTGAAGTATACTAAGCTATACTACATGTATAAATAACAAAAGGGTAATTATATAGTAGAGGCGGTCACTGCCGCAGCAGTAAATGCTCGTAAACTCACCTCTACATTTTATATAAAAATGAAGTTCAAATACATACCTCTGAAATCAAAATGCTTAGTAGTTCAATGCAAAAGTCACTCGCACTCCAATATAGCCTGCTACATGGTAAAATTCAGATTTAAGGGCTGTTGAATATTTCATTTTTTATCAAAAACCAATAACTTGATCAATCATAGTATAATATCTATGAATAAAAGCTGATTCAGGAGTCATGATATGATCTGCTACATAACTCGCCAATCCCCTTACACTTAAGTTATCATTGTTGGAGTCGTTATTATTTTAATGAAACTGATTATACATATTATAATGTAGTCTATTACACATGTACATTTACAATATTGTTAACTCTCCAATTGAACGTTCCACTTTAAACTGGCTAAAATAAAAATAAAAATCTTCTTACACTTTGCATTCTTCTTATGTATACTTTCAAGTAAAAGCATCAATAGGAAAATACCCATTCACTTACTAGGACCATATCTTTTTAGCCCACCAATAGATGGTGGGCTATTCAAATCACCCTGTGTCTGTGGTCCGTCCATCCCTCCCTCCCTCCATCCATCCGTAAACAGTTCTTGTTATTGCTATTTCTCTGAAAATACTGAAAGAATCTCTTTCCAATATCATATGTAGGTTTCCCTAGGTGCCTAGTTATGCATATTATACTTTGAAACCAATCACAAAACAACATTGGCGACAGGAAGCCATCTTACATTTTGACAATTAAAGATTAGCATCACTATTTCTCAGAAAATCAAAAATATCTGTTCATTAATACAAATAAACTGCCTCCAAAATGTTAAGACTGCTAAAATATTACAGTATATGAAGATGGTTGTTGGAAATCTTTGAATGTACACTTATCATATTTTCCTTTTACACCATAACTTTATCGCAATAAAGCGTCTTCATTAACACAAAAACAACATAATCAATTTGGATGAAAACCTGCAATGCTTATCTACGTTATTTTTAGAGTACATGAACGTCCTATCGACAGCTAGGTAATAAGAAGACAAGTCGTTTGTTGGTAACCTTCGAGATACACTCTTACGTTTGTATATCCGATGTCACCTCGTTCTCTCAAATAGAAGTCTACTCGCAGATTTCGACCAATCACAATAAAGGGCAATCATTTTGACAAGGCGCTCTCTTGCATAATTTACCAATGAAGTGGCTTTCATTATTGAAGAAACATATATCAGCAGTTTAAAACACTTCCAAAAAGAACAATCAATACTTTATCTGTGATTAGCTACTATCTTCAGCACTAAAATGAGATTTTCCAATTATTGTGTCCCTGTATATTTACGATTAGAAAAACCAGATATCGCGTGTTGGAGGTAGAAGACATCAATTTTTCTTTTATTTTGCTGCACGTACATGTTATCAATTATATCCAATTAACATATTTTCTATATGTTTATTATAAAATTAACAAAACTCAACAAAAAAATATCACAAAATCATTCACAGTTATGATCTCAAACTGATATTGAAGTCTCATTTCATAGGCACACTTATTAATGATTTCATCATAAATCTTCTGAACTAATCAAATTTTTCAAAACTGCTTTTTGTGTATTCTTTATTAACGACAACTGTACTTCACAAAAACCTTCCTGAAATTTTAAGTTTTGTATTTTTACGCATATCAAACTGTAACAAAACATGTAACTTGCTTATTATCAATAATAATGTGACCATATTATGAAAGAAAACAATTCAGAGCCTTCAAAACATAATGAAGCAATACCTAAACACTAGAGTTAAAAATAACCAAGGGAAGTAACTCGTGGATGTTATTTTATTGTATTTGCTGTACTGCAGCATTTTCTGTTTTTATTACACAATTAAAAATCATGGCAGTTCATCTAATACTGAAGAATATCAGCTTATAAAACACACATATCTAGCACATTTTACAATATTTACGAAAATTCTACATTTGCATTATAGATGCATTAGGCTACAGGACTAACTAAGCCTACAAGTCTTTGTGTTTGTAACCTAGAAAGCATATAGGACTACAATGCATCTATGAGACGATCTCATCCGTGTTTTGAAACATATTGCAAACCAACATTTATTGTAACAATAAAAATACACTTAACAATACAAGTGCGAGTCAAACGAAGCAAACACTTTTCTAGTTCTTCAGACGATGTCATTTTGATCCACTTCTGCAACAGGAGCACCTCAGAAAAAGTAAATAAACTAAGCTTACAAATGCCAAACAGTAAAGACATGGAATTCACAAATAAGATATTAAGATTAATATTAAACCTACAGTATACTTTATTTCACAAACATAAAAAGTTTGCCCAAATTACTCTTCCTATTTCATGATGAATGTGCATTTAAAAAGTTTTGACCCGTAATTGAGCTTTTCACCAAATGGTGATGGTGAAAAGACCTATTGTTTTTGTTCTGTTTCTTATTATTATTATTATTATGCTACACTTTTTTTTGTCCACACATTTGTGCCGAAACGGTAAGAGTTAGGACAATGGCATGTATCTTACATTATAAAGCATATGTCAAAGGAGTGCAGTTATCTATTAATAAGTAGGTCAACAATCCAATATAGCCGCCATGACGTCATACCTCTAAAGTTTAAAATGGCCAAAAAAAAACTCAAAAAATATCTTCAAGGTTCATGCAATTATATTATATGTAGAATAACTAAGGGGCCAACTTTTTACCATGCCATGTTAATACAAAATATGCCTAATTAAAAAGCTCGCTAAGGGATCAAGTTCATCTATTTTTAGAAAATCTTTATTTTTCAATATTTTACAAAAATTCTTTCAGAATATGATGCAGTATGCCATTCCGATGATTTTGGTGTCTTTAGTTTTTTGGTAACAATTGACGTTAAAGCGGTACGCCATTTTGAATATTTCTATTGTTCTTTTTTGCATTAAGACCATGCACATTTTAATATTCTTGTCAAATTCCACCAGTGCGATTCACCACAAAATTTGACAACATCACTATGAGATTGCACTGACCAACTTTTGAATTCTTGGGCTCAGTCCAACATCCAATATGACCGTCAAGACGTCACGTATTAAAAACCTTAAAATGCCCAAAATTCAGAAAGTATTCATTTAACAAAGGTCATGCAATTATGTTATTTGTAGATAATGCCTGTTTCTAACCTTTACTTTCCAAACGTTTTTAGGTCAGAGGTCAAATAAAAGAGTTCGCTATGTGGTCAAATTAGTCTATTTTTACAACATCTTCATTTTTCATTTTTTTTTCAAAAACAAATTGTCAGTATGATGTAGCATGTAATTCTGATGACTTTGATGTTTTAAGTGTTTCAGTAACATTTAGCATTAACGCGGTATTACATTTTTAATTAATCTGGCTTCTGAGATATAACGATAGTTGGACGAGGGGACATAACTCGTACAATCTGCTGTACGAGTTACCTCCCCTCGTCCAGTATTTGTTGAAACCTTTCATCTCAGATGCCAGATTAATTCAAAACTAGAATGTGGATGACCTATCAAGTGTTCTTCAATAGCTTTTTTACCTTTGGAAAAACCAAGCCTTTAAGCCATTTAGCTGAGAAGGTGAAAAACCCGTCAAATTGTTAGCCAACAATTTCTAGTATTGTCCTTGTTTTGCATCTTTTCAACAATTTTGAGCAGACTTCCGACACAGAAGTACGTTACAATGAGAATGTATAAATGAAATGATAACAAATTACGTGGGTCAGTATAAACATAAGATGTAACTTCCCCAGTACTTAGGATCAATAAACTACCTTGAATCAATTTTAACCAATCCATTGCATAAATGCATATATTTTTGGTTTGACGTTACATATTGAATTGACTACAGTCGTTTTTCAACTCTCCGGTAAGATTTACTGCGAAATTATGATAATCTAGAAGTAAATTTTGGACCCGCTTCCTCAATTTGGGTTAGGTCGAGTTTACGGAAAGTGTCGACAATTTCCGAGTGTAGTTCCTCGTGAATCGCAACATCTCGGGGAAATTTCCGGCTACACTCAAAGTAGATTTCCGAGTGTTGCCGGAAATTTCCCCGAGATGTTGCGATTGGTTCCTCGTTTACGGAAAGTGTCGACGAGTGTAGTTTGTCGTTTACGGAAAATCCCGACAGCTCCCGATCACCCCATAGATTCCCGCCAAATCGCGCAACATGGAGGCTGCTGAAAACGCTTGTGGATACATCCACGAAATCTCCCCGGTGAAGCAATCGGCAAAGGGAACAACTAGATATTTCAATGCCACATTACAAGAGGAGCAGTCGTTCACGTCAATTGTCAGTTTTAACCCAGACACAAGGCAGACGTTGCTCGATATGGAAGCTTCAAGGTACGTAATGTTAACGTGTGCTGATAGCAGTGCTTTTGTTTAAGCTAGGTTCACAGTAAATCCAGCAAAACTAACACCATTTTGTTCCAATTGAACAGAAGTGGCTTGGTCAGTTATTTATTATGTATCATCGCTAACAATAAATTATCCCATTTGACATATCAAAACCATTCGTTAAATACGAGTTCCAGAAAAAATATTCGAAATCTGTATGAATACGTCAATTCTCATTTGGGACAGGCTATAATATGACGATTAACTCGTGTGAATATTGTATACGCGTGTGCATTCCTCGTTTGAAAACTGATCATCTTTTAGTAAAGCAGTTGCTACAAATTAACAAGACTGAACACATCAAGTTGATTTTTTTCTACATTTCCTCTGTTTCTAGGAGCCCTGTAATGCTTCAAAATGTTACCAGAGTTCCCAGCATGAGAAAAGCAGGGTCGTTTGATATCAAGCTCAATAGCAGGACAAATATCACAACACCTGTTAGGAAGTTAAACTTCCGCTTTGAGCCACGACCATCAGCTGCAGTACAAACCGTAGCATTCATCATTGAAAACATTAAGGAATATCAAAGGGTGAGACCATAGTCATCATTTGTAACTATCATAGGACTAATGTAGAAATAATTTAAGGAAAATTGGAGCCAATTCTTATAAAGTCATGCTTTTGAAATATGAGGTCATGTATCTTATTTAAGGGCTCTTACTGCTGTAGACAGTTGTAGACCAATGTTTTGATGTCTTTCTTGAGAAACCGTTGAAACAGCAGTGTTGAAAACCCCTTCAAAATCATTGCTGATCATGTTTGTTCTAGGTTACAATTGTTTCCTATTGCTTTTTCTTTTTCAAAAGAATGGTATATATGAAAAATCCCAAATATAAATTTTAAATACAGTCATTAATAGGAAAAACTAATCATAGATTATTCAGCAACGATAATGAACCAGGTTAATAGCTAGCATAGCTCAATTGAAACAGTATCCGGCAAGTGTACAGAGGTCCACTAGTTTTACATTAGTGTCTGTGACCAAACTTTGTTTCAAGCTATGTGAGAGCTTAACAAGGAGATACCCAAACCAGAATAGTGAGTTGTAAGGTCTTCAAAATCCCTATTACAACTCTGTGAACTTATAAAAAATTATACCCGTTTTTACAATTGCATACTGGAAGCTAACTATATTTATATGTACCTTCCATGATTGGTATCAATATTTGCCCGAGACTTTGTGTAAAGAGATCTATGTAGAAGCTATGCTATAACTCAAGTCAAGCATTGTAGAATTTGTTTCACTGATGATATTGTTTTGGTGTCTTCCAGTCTATAACAACTGGTAAATTATTTTGATATAACCTATTCAAACTTGAGTCTTTGCAATGATGATCGAAGTTGAAATTATACATGTATACAAAAAAAAAAGTAAGCATGAGGTTTTGGCCTTTACAGTAATATATAATGTAACTTATTTGTGCATAAAATCAGAAAACGCCTAAAACAACCTTGCAGCTTACCCAGGGGTGCCAATTTTAACCAGAGATATACAGTAAATATTACCAAGCTTCAAAATTCTAAAATTGGCTAGTCTACTTAACCACAGCAGCTTGTGTGAAAAACTGTTTTCATAAGACCATATATCTATATATTTTACCTATAGCTTGCATGTTGTACTCAACTAATTCTAAATCTAATTCTTCTTTCACAGGTCACTGTTGAAGTGAAAATATTACAGAAAGGTCCAGAAGAAACAGTCATGGCAAAAGGAAAGCAACTCCTACTTTCCACACTTACAGTTGCAGACTCGACAGCAGCAATTCAAGTGTCGTGTTGGGAAAAAGACATAAACAAAATAAAAGAAAGCAGTTCCTACAAATTCACAAATGCAACAATAAGAACCTATGGGAACACAAAGACTCTATCAATATCCCCGGACACTATCATCATGCCTATAAAAGACCTTGCAAAAGTTTCAGAAAGCAATCAGCCACTAGGTAGCATTACAGAAACAATCTGGTTACTCTTGTCCTCTGTAGCCTGCAGCGAAAGCTTCATTTGTGGATTTTGCAAAAAACCACTTCCTACATTCAATTCTGATCTACTAACAGTGAAATGCACCATGTGCAATCACCGCCAGAGAGCCAAAAACTTACCTTCACTCATAAAATGTGAAATCTTCGGAAAAGAAGAAACATCTGGGCAGCCTAGAACTTTAAGTGTCCCAGACGGAGTTCTACGCTCTTACTTCAACACCAAAATCACCGCCGAAGAAGTCGAGGACCTACTCCTGTTGCTCGACACAGTAAAAATTGATGTTGTCTCCGACTCAAATCGTGTCTTAAAACTGCACCATTCAACTAAAACTAGTACAGCTGCCAAACCTGCACAAACAACGTCCGGGTCTGAAAGTAGCACTGACTGAATTTTAATGTTTTGCTAAAATTGCACAACAATGCCTAACTAGCAGCTGTGAAAGCTATATTTTGAAATTTAAGTTTTTGAATGTTTCCATGACATTGAAATTAGATACTAGTAACATAACCCAGTTAGATGCTGCAAGACTATGTTTCATTTAGCGTTTTTACATGCATGTCTTTATCAAAATTAAATAACAGGAGCTGACTTGTGCCTGCAGCGCCATTTTTTTGTACAAAATTTTAATATGTCTTTGTTAAATTAAAACCCCATAACAATGCTACTGCCTAATAATGTTTCACTCCCAAAATCTCTTCATTATGAATAAATTCCAAAGCCTGACTAGCTGCTATGCGGCCATACCTGTTCAAAGTCTTTAAAATATATAGTTTTTAAATGTCTTTATTTACAATAGATCACAAATTCAGCCTACCAACTGCTTGGCCATAAATGTTTCAAGTTTTTAAATGTTTTAATTTAAGAATGGACAACAACATTCGACTAGCGCCTCAGGGCCTTATTTTGCTCAAAGTTTTTCAGTGTCTTTATTTACAATAGATCACAAGGCCTGACTAGCGGCTGCGGGGCCTTAATTTGTTTCAAGTTTTTAAAAGTCTTTATTTACAATAGATCACAAGGCCTGACTAGCGGCTGGGGGGGCCATAATTTGTTTCAAGTTTTTAAAAGTCTTTATTTACAATAGATCACAAGGCCTGACTAGCGGCTGCGGGGCCATAATTTGTTTCAAGTTTTTAAAAGTCTTTATTTACAATAGATCACAAGGCCTGACTAGCGGCTGCGGGGCCATAATTTGTTCCAAGTGTTTAAATGTCTTTATTTACAATAGATCACAAGGCCTGACTAGCGGCTGCGGGGCCATAATTTGTTCCAAGTGTTTAAATGTCTTTATTTACAATAGATCACAAGGCCCGACTAGCAGCTGCGGGGCCATAATTAGTTTAAGTTTTTAAAAATCTTTATTTAGAATAGATCACAAGGCTTGACTAGCAGCTGCGGGGCCACAATTTGTTTCAAGTGTTTAAATGTCTTTATTTACAATAGATCACAAGGCCTGACTAGCGGCTGCGGGGCCATAATTTGTTCCAAGTGTTTAAATGTCTTTATTTACAATAGATCACAAGGCCTGACTAGCAGCTGCGGGGCCATAATTTGTTTAAGTTTTTAAAAATCTTTATTTAGAATAGATCACAAGGCCTGACTAGCAGCTGCGGGGCCATAATTTGTTTCAAGTGTTTAAATGTCTTTATTTACAGTAGATCATAAGGCCTGACTAGCGGCTACGGGGCCATAATTTGTTTCAAGTTTTTAAATGTCTTTATTTACAATAGATCACAAGGCCCGACTAGCAGCTGCGGGGCCATAATTAGTTTAAGTTTTTAAAAATCTTTATTTAGAATAGATCACAAGGCCTGACTAGCAGCTGCGGGGCCACAATTTGTTTCAAGTGTTTAAATGTCTTTATTTACAATAGATCACAAGGCCTGACTAGCGGCTGCGGGGCCATAATGTGTTCCAAGTGTTTAAATGTCTTTATTTACAATAGATCACAAGGCCTGACTAGCAGCTGCGGGGCCATAATTTGTTTAAGTTTTTAAAAATCTTTATTTAGAATAGATCACAAGGCCTGACTAGCAGCTGCGGGGCCATAATTTGTTTCAAGTGTTTAAATGTCTTTATTTACAGTAGATCATAAGGCCTGACTAGCGGCTACGGGGCCATAATTTGTTTCAAGTTTTTAAATGTCTTTATTTACAATAGATCACAAGGCCTGACTAGCGGCTGCGGGGCCATAATTTGTTCCAAGTGTTTAAATGTCTTTATTTACAATAGATCACAAGGCCTGACTAGCAGCTGCGGGGCCATAATTTGTTTAAGTTTTTAAAAATCTTTATTTAGAATAGATCACAAGGCCTGACTAGCAGCTGCGGGGCCATAATTTGTTTCAAATGTTTAAATGTCTTTATTTACAATAGATCATAAGGCCTGACTAGCGGCTACGGGGCCATAATTTGTTTCAAGTTTTTAAATGTCTTTATTGACAATAGATCACACGGCCTGACTAGCAGCTGCATAGCCATAATTTGTTCAAAATTGTTCGAAATTTCAAAACAAGATTCAAATACAATTTTGAGGAATCAAAAACATACTACAAAGGGTTGACTGGATGCCCTAGAATAAATACAACGCCTGACTAGCAGCTGTGAGGCCATTGTTTGTTTTTTAGCCCACCATCATCAGATGGTGGGCTATTCAAATCGCCCTGCGTCCGTGGTCCGTCGTCCGTCCGTCCCTCCGTCCGTCCGTCCCTCCGTCCGTCCCTCCGTCCGTCCGTAAACAATTCTTGTTATCGCTAATCCTCAGAAAGTACTGAAGGGATCTTTCTCAAATTTCATATGTAGGTTCCTCTTGGTGCCTAGTTTTGCATATTGCATTTTGAGACCAATCGGAAAACAACATGGCCGACAGGCAGCCATCTTGGATTTTGACAATTGAAGTTTGTTATCGCTATTTCTCAGAAAGTACTGAAGGGATCTTTCTCAAATTTCATATGTAGGTTCCCCTTGGTGCCTAGTTATGCATATTGCATTTTGAGACAAATCGGAAAACAACATGGCCGACAGGCAGCCATCTTGGATTTTGACAATTGAAGTTTGTTATCGCTATTTCTCAGAAAATAATGAAGGGATCTTTCTCAAATTTCATATGTAGGTTCCTCTTGGTGCCTAGTTATGCATATTGCATTTTGAGACCAATCAAAAAACAACATGGCCGACAGGCAGCCATCTTGGATTTTGACAATTGAAGATTGTTATCGCTATTTCTCAGAAAGTACTGAAGGGATCTTTCTCAAATTTCATATGTAGGTTCCCCTTGGTGCCTAGTTATGCATATTGCATTTTGAGACCAATCGGAAAACAACATGGCCGACAGGCAGCCATCTTGGATTTTGACAGTTGAAGTTTGTTATCGCTATTTCTGAGAAAGTACTGAAGGGATCTTTCTCAAATTTCATATGTAGGTTCCTCTTGGTGCCTTGTTATGCATATTGCATTTCGAGACCAATCGGAAAACAACATGGCCGACAGGCAGCCATCTTGGATTTTGACAATTGAAGTTTGTTATCGCTATTTCTCAGAAAGTGATGAAGGGATCTTTCTCAAATTTCATATGTAGGTTCCTCTTGTTGCCTAGTTATGCATATTGCATTTTGAGACCAATCGGAAAACAACCTGGCCGACAGGCAGCCATCTTGGATTTTGACAATTGAAGTTTGTTATCGCTATTTCTCAGAAAGTGATGAAGGGATCTTTCTCAAATTTCATACATACGTTCCCCTCAGTGCCTTGTTATGCATACTGCATTTTGAGACCCATCAGAAAACAACATGGCTGACAGGTAGCCATCTTGGATATTGACAATTGAAGTTTGTTATCGCTATTTCTCAGAAAGTACTGAAGGGATCTTTTTCAAATTTCATATGTAGGTTCCTCTTGGTGCCTTGTTATGCATATTGCATTTTGAGACCAATCGGAAAACAACATGGCCGACAGGCAGCCATCTTGGATTTTGACCATTGAAGTTTGTTATCGGTATTTCTGAGAAAGTACTAACGGGATCTTTCTCAAATTTCATATGTAGGTTCCCCTTGGTGCCTAGTTATGCATATTGCGTTTTGAGACCAATCAGAAAACAACATGGCTGACAGGCAGCCATCTTGGATTTTGACAATTGAAGTTTGTTATCACTATTTCTGAGAAAGTACTGAAGGGATCTTTCTCAAATTTCATAAGTAGGTTCCCCTTGGTCCCTTGTATTGCATTTTTGGACCAGTCTGTCCTGAAAACAACCTGGCAAACAAACAGCCATTATCGTTAAATCTCAAATTTCTTATATAGCTTGGATTCCCTTGTTTGAAAAGTACTGGAGGGATGTCTCAATTTGCACAGATTAGTAAAATGAAGGGAAAAGTAGAGAAAAGATCAATCCGACATGGAACCTATGAAGATCATTCAATGGTGGGCGCCAAGATCCCTCTGGGATCTCTTGTTTTTTGAGTTTTTAAATGTTTTGAATTTGTTAAGAATAGATAACAAGCCTGATCTGCAGCTGCAAGGTCATATACTTGTTCCCAATTTTCAAAAACTACTTTTGTGTTTTCTAATTACAAATGTCTGTCTAGGCCCCTAGTTTTATTTATGTTTTGTTTTAATTTTTACACATGTTTATTAACTATGAGCAAATACAATGTGATTGCTTATTGATTACTGCCCAATCAAACTTCTATTGTCTTTATAGTTTTAATACAATTGAAAGAATTTTCACCTTAACCTGCTGCAAAATCATCCAAGGTATTTAGTTTTGAGTTCGATTACATGAACACAATCTCAAATTAGCAACATTCAATGTATTGTGACCAACAACATTAAGCTTCTATTCAGTTGCCCTACATATCCATCCAAACATTTGTACGTTCACAATATTTACCTGTATCCTGTATTTTTAAAGACATCATATACAAAATTTGTTTTGATAATTACTTCCTTGCATTTTAAGCAAATTGATCAGTCACCAGCTGTCTTCTGTAACAGATCTCGACAACTCCTTCATAAATTCAAACCAGTTTGCCTTTGATTCACAACACAAAATTTAAATGACTATTTAAAAATATACAGCTACAGCTCAATCAACACTTGCAACTTTTTTGTTTGAGTTATGCTTCCCATTATTATTCAAATGAAACCTAATAAATATTCAGTTCAAACTAATATCAATTTCTTGTTATTTTTACAAATACAACACAATTGTGCCATTACATTATTTTGATTCTTGTACACTCTATGCTTTCAGCAAATGTTTACAGAGTTTGGTAGATTAAATTTCATACACAAACTTTGGCAAGCCTTTTGGGTTTTTACCTATTTAATACAGATATCTTTATTCAAAATAAAGATATTATTATTAAAATAAAAATTAAAGATATCTTGAATTTAAATAGACATATCTTTAATTGAATTAGAGATATCTGCATTTGAATTAGATATCTTTAAAATACAGATATCTCTAATTCAAATACAGATATCTATAATTCAATAAAAGATATCTGCATTTCAATTGGAGATATCTGCATTTCATAGCAAATAAAGATATCTTTGATTCAAATACAGATATCTAATTCCAATACAGATATCTTTCATTTTAAATACAAATATCTCTATTTGAAGTAAAGCTATCTTTATTTCACATGAAGTAGAGATATATGTATTTAACCATCAAATAGGAAAAACGACTGCTCCCTTGATTCTCCCTTTTGCGCATGACGTAAGTAAAGCAGTAGTGACGCAAAATAACAGTAAATGCCAACCGTATGCTGTTTTCAAAGGTACTGCGTACAGCCGCAACAGTTTGCTCTATTTCCTGTAGAACAGTTGCCATGTTCTGTTCCTTAGAAATCCCCTCCAAGTAGCAAGTTTATCGGTTTAGACTTACATTTCTCATGCATGCATGTGTGATCCGGATAGTCCAATTTAATTACAAGCCTTTCATTAACACTAATCAGGATTAGGGAGTAATCGTTACTTTCTTTGTGTTTCAATAATAATTTTCGCACTGAGCAAACACCCGTAAATACAGATATCTTTCATTCAAATAGATATCTGGATTTGAAATCGAGATATCTGCATAGCAAAATAATAGCAGATCTCTCTAATTCAATTAAACATATCTATTTAAAATATATCTTTAATTGAATTACAGATATCTTCATTTACAATGAAGACATCTCTATTTAGCCAACATTAAAGATGTCTATTTAAAATAGGGATATCTTTATTTTACATAAAGATATCTCAATTACAATTAAAGATAGACACATCTGAATTTGAAATACCTGATATCTGTAATTTAAAAGAATATATCTCTATTATCATCAGAAATAGAGTTTCTGTATTTAAATTAGACATATCTTTATTTAAATAGAGATGTCTTCATTTAAATTACAGATGTCTCCAATTAAATAGAGATATCTTCATTTTAAATAGAGATATATATCTTTAATTAAATAGAGATATCTTCATTTCAATAGGTAAACAGCTTGCCATACACAAACAACTCTTAAAAAAGTATATTATTTATTAGCTAAATTATTTTGACATTTGGTCATATCCAACCAGGTGAGCGATACAGGCCCCATGGGCCTCTTGTTTGTTAAAGATGGAAAACGGAAATCCGGATTATCTAAAAACAAATGCAAAAAGACTTGTGATATTCACTTAATTTGATATTCAGCCGTTAATTATTATTTGTAGTTTTAAAACTTTTGATATATTGTGATTGATTCTCTATATAATATTGCTGTGGAACTTGTGTTATTTTTCAAACAAATTCATTTTAATAATTTGTTCATTTAAAATTTTCATCAAGTCATGATCAGGACTTGAAATTCTCACTACACCATACTTCAAACACGGAGTAATCAATGAATTGATAAACTGAAAATTTACCTTAAATAATTTTTCAATATACAACACATGTTCAGATGACTATTTGTGCCATGCTGTTACAAGATTTCAGTTACAATTCTAAAATTGAATTAGTATGTAAATATATGTTATCCTGTCAATATCCACAAAGCGAGTGTAGTTTACTGTACTCAAAGTCATGCCAGTAGATAGCGGTACATATACTTACTGCTTACATCTAGTGCTTACTTGTGTGAATAAATCAATAACAAAATGGTTCATATATTTCTATATATGACTTCACAAATTATGTGGTGTCTGAAGATCTGAATGAAGTGAATAAACGATGTATTACATTATTTTTATGAAATATTCAAATCATAGATCATTCTCTTAAAAATATCGATTTCAAGTCCATTTTGGTAATTTTACTATGACGGCAATCAGGCCTAGAATGGCGAATAAGCCCCTAATATTTTACATATGATTAATTTTGACATTGGAGAACATAAAATTGTGTCCATTCTCTAAGCACTGGTAGAATGTACAGAATAGAGCTTCATAAATATATTCTCAAAATTACTAATTACCCCGGTAAATATAACATTTTACATAAACATCCCATGACTGATGGTGAACTTAAACTTGCAAATCTCCTGTGTCATTCCAATTTTGATATGTGTAAATATATACACGTACTGTATATATATATATAGTTATATATAGTTATAGATATGGAATGCTTCACAATTTGCATACAGTTATGGAATCTTATAACACCCCCAAAAATGTTCTCACCACATAAAGGTGTGATTTGTGCAATTACATTGCTGAATTGTGTGGTTCAGTATGATTGGATGATCAACATTGGAAAAGGACAATAAATAGGGAATGTGTCGTCCCATCGAATGGACTGTAATCTTTGTGATCAGGTTTGAAGTTGAAAATGAATCTTGAAGTTTTCTTTTCCTGTTTGCTGAATTATTCGATGAAGATAGTCTTTATCTGGTTATGAAAAAGAATCTTGAAGTTTTCTTTTCCTGTTTGCTGAATTATTCGATGAAGATAGTCTTTATCTGGTTGATCAACATTGGAAAAGGACAATAAATAGGGAATGTGTCGTCCCATCGAATGGACTGTAATCTTTGTGATCAGGTTTGAAGTTGAAAATGAATCTTGAAGTTTTCTTTTCCTGTTTGCTGAATTATTCGATGAAGATAGTCTTTATCTGGTTGATCAACATTGGAAAAGGACAATAAATAGGGAATGTGTCGTCCCATCGAATGGACTGTAATCTTTGTGATCAGGTTTGAAGTTGAAAATGAATCTTGAAGTTTTCTTTTCCTGTTTGCTGAATTATTCGATGAAGATAGTCTTTATCTGGTTGATCAACATTGGAAAAGGACAATAAATAGGGAATGTGTCGTCCCATCGAATGGACTGTAATCTTTGTGATCAGGTTTGAAGTTGAAAATGAATCTTGAAGTTTTCTTTTCCTGTTTGCTGAATTATTCGATGAAGATAGTCTTTATCTGGTTGATCAACATTGGAAAAGGACAATAAATAGGGAATGTGTCGTCCCATCGAATGGACTGTAATCTTTGTGATCAGGTTTGAAGTTGAAAATGAATCTTGAAGTTTTCTTTTCCTGTTTGCTGAATTATTCGATGAAGATAGTCTTTATCTGGTTGTTATTCTTTATCACATTGTTTACCATCCTGTAATTATACCAGAAGTTTATCTTCTCATATACAGATTTATTAACATCAAATGATTCCTGAACAAAAGGAGTCAAGTTTTTTGTTTTGAAGTACCATAAATGCTTGAGTACAGTTTCAATAGGATACATTCCTAATTCGGGCCTTGATTAGCAGCTCTGGTTTTGGTTTTCATTAATTCTTTATGTGTGTTTCATCATATTAAGTTGAAATACAACTATGTATGCCAACCTAACGATGGAACTAGCCTAAATTTAGTTCATATTAGAAGTTGGCATCAATAAGGTCACAGAGTCCTGGCTGTATTATAACTGATGATGCCTTCCCGAAAGAAAGAAGACATATTTTATTTTCATCGATCCAAGATAGATCAACAAACTTCCAATTTCAATTAGGACCTTACAGAAACATGCATGTGTACAATCAAATCAGAACAGCTGCAAACATTTCAAATTATTTGCAATTAATTCCTAAACCGATATCAGTAAATTTATCAACTTAAAACTAAGAAGATTACTGATTTTGCATTAAACAATAATGTTCGTTTACAGTACTTCCAGTACTTTGATTATTTAGTTCAGTTGGTCGTATTTGAATAAGATAAGATAAACACGTTTTCATCTCTCAGTATTGTTACTTTTCTTTCCGTACGAAATCTAATATGGCATCTCCGGCCTCTAATAAGCTGATGAATTTCATTTCCAGTTACACTGGCCAGGTCCTTTTGATAATAACATGACTATGTAAATATCTGGTAGGAACGAACTGAGATTTATTTATAGATTAGCCCTCGTCTGATTTGAAATATTTCCATTGTGTTTTCTCATAATGACTATTATTTTTAAAGGGGAAACCACTTGTGTTATGCTGCAGGACGTATTGTGCTTTTGGACAGGTGCATCTTCAATACCGCTACTAGACTTTCATAAGGAATTAGAGGTTTCCTTTGGAGCAGAAAAACGATTACCCTCAGCACACACTTGTGGCCTTTTTCTGATCATATGGAGGGGGTATTCCGACTTCGACATATTTGCAGAGGACATGGTGAAATCTTGTTACATGGGGAGGAGGGTTTCATCTTGTCTGAAATAATTAGCTGTTAATAGGACGTTAAACAAAATAAACCAAACCAATCTTGTCTGAACGTGTAGACCATGACACGAATCTACAGCCAAACATTACAAATATGTATGTTATTACTCGCAGCTTTCGACTGATGTTAAATCATATTTTTCACGATACGTAAGACACATTTTGACTAATTTCTTACCTTTATAAATAATTCTCTAAATACATTTATTCTTTGAGTATTCATGCAAAGAACCCCTGGTGTAATTTGAAGATGATAGAGAGCGCAGCTCGAACGGGCGAAGCCCGTTCGCGTAGCGAACTTAATGGTAGAGATGTCTCCGAAACCCCACCTTTTTCCCCAATATACTTAGAGTTCAAAAACTTTCTCCGTAACCGGAAACAGGAAGTCACGACAAGATCCAGTGTTGCGCAAGACTGTATTCAAAGTCACATTCTCGGGAGATTACAAAATATCAACATTTTAAAAATATACAAATGTTTGACTTCACACTAGTTAGAATTTGTAAATAAAATCTATCTCGAACAATTTCTTATTTTTTTATATTCAAAACGTAACGGTATAATTTTCAACGAAAATATTTCCGGTGTTTTACGAGTGCAGCTCCGGTCCGTTCGAGTTGCATACAAGTTTACCAAATATAGCACATAAAATAAAGAGGACTTGATCATGAAGCAGACTTAGTCTAAGACTTAACTTGGACTTAAGTCTTAAGATTTTACTTAGCTAAGACCGCAATCTTAAGTGGATCATGAAACGTGCTAAGCATAATCTTAGCTGAGACTAAACTTAAGTTAAAATGTTGTAACTGTTATGGCAACGCACGCACTGATTCGCGTATTTACGGTAATTTATCGGAGCTCTTCAATGCGGGAAACCACGTTGCTGCAAGTAAATAAATCGAAAGAAAGAAAGAAGATGGGGAACGCACCTTGCATCAAACTAATTCAAATCTGTGTTCAGTTTTTGAGGTATGTATAGCAGCAAGACCCTGTTGAATGTCACACAAAGAACAGTGTAAGAATAAACCGACAGCGCCCGTCATAATTATATTGTCTAACTTTGTTGGAGTAGCTTCGTTATTGGTACGGTTGGTTAACGAAAAACACCTACCCTTTATTTATACTGCTACTATTGAATTAGATTATATTTAGTATCCCATATAACAACTTACATAGACTAGTCTACTGCATCACTACTTTAAAATAATTTTGAGAGGCGCAGTAGGCTGTTTAACAGTCGAATAAATAGGTAGAATTTCCATGGATATCGGCCGACAATGTCGTCATAGTTTAAGTTTGAAACTTTTACTGAGTTTGTAAATAAGTCATAACATTCAGTTTTATGAAATGAATATAATATAGCTAAAATAAATTCAAAATTAGACGAGAAAAAAATCTTGTTTTCTGTACACTTCTCGCTGCGAAACTTATATGCTTTGAAAACAGTCTGCTTTTGAAGCTTGAAACTTGAAAAATATTCACAAGTTTACTAAATTAAAGTCTTTAGTAAAAAAAAATATCTTTGACAATGTGTGCTTGATTGATGATTGGTTACGAGAATGGTAATTAATGTAGGCTAATTGATAATTACCCCTAAGATGATATGAACTCTTTTTTTTTTTTTAATATTTTTGTGTTTCATTAATAAATTAATCATGTTTTTTAGGCTCCTTGTTGATCCAGTGTCATTAGTTAACCACCACAAGGAATCATATTGAAGATCCAGTAAGGCAGATTATCCGTCCATGTGAAGCTTATCCAACATCTATGCAATGGCCACATCGCAAGACACCCTTTTAGACAATGTATATAGCATGTTGGAACAGTATTGTGGGATTTAAGTGTTTGAATGTTGTGGTAGCAGTTTGGGAAATTAAGGCTCATGTTTTAAATATGTAAACATAACCAGTTCACCCTGCATATATCCTTTAAAAAAGTAATATTAGTACTCTTTACAACACAGTAGGCCTGGTGAAAGATAAGGAAACTTGATTTAGAAATTTTTTAGACCTGTGAAAACCATGACATCCACATAAAAAAAACCTTAAATAAAATGCAAAATATCATGATTTTGGCACAGAATGATGCAATTTCCCACTCAATTTCAAACACCTATTGAAATTAGCATCCCAATGACATATTAAATGTTGTGTTGACAATTATATGTTCATCATTAGGATATCATGCTATTTTACCTTGTCTGCAAGTTTGTTTTTTTTCTCAAAAAATCTGGAAATTTCTAATCTCAAACACAATTTTTCTTAACAAATATAAAGCCAGTATAAACTAGTTATAGCAATATACCAATTAGACTATAGTATACATTTTATTCGGCATAGCTGTCTAATTTTGTTTTGGCCCCGGATATGACGCGACAGGTGGCATTACTGATCAAGATGAAGTATGTGATATTGGTCAATGTAGCGGTCAATGCAAAATGCAGATATATGCAGTTAAAAATGAAACAAAGTTAAGATTGAATGCAAGTTAAATAAGTGGATGCATCTTTTCAAATAACACATTAATAAAATCATATTCCTGATTCAAATACAGTCTTGTTATTTAAAAAAATGATTTAAACTGATCTAATTTTGTTATCCGTGCTGAAACGCATTGGTTCGTTGATTTATTTCACCAGCAGAATTACATTATAACCACCAGCATTAAAACTATGCCGTTTATCTTTTTTAAAGATAATTCTTGTTTTTAAATAATCCCTGGGTCTTCTCACACCCCTAAGGATTCTGGACTTCATTTTTTGGTTTTACCTTTGAAGCAGTTGAGGTTCTTTCCCAATATCCATATCACATCAACATATAAAAAGCATTTTGGTGTTTGGTCAAATCCAACCAGGTAAGCGATACAGGCCGCTGGGCCTCTTGTTTGTTGTTACCAGTATAGTATGGTATTTATCCCAATAGTAAAGTGACTATAACATATGTTGCTTCATTCTGTGTTTTCTTATTTCCAATAACACACACACATCACCACCCTTCCCATCATGGTAAAGTTTCAACAAATTTTTTGTCAACTTAAAATTACTTCAGTTATTTTATTGTTACATTTGAAGATGACAACAACAAAATTTGTCTATAGGTGATTTCGAGTTAAAATAGGTTGGTTAGAGGGGGGTATCAATATCCCATGGCCATGGTGAAATGAGCCCTTTAAACAAACAACTGGTAGTCTGACTGCAGAATCTAACTTTGAGGTATTTTATGATATATCAAATACATGTACTGTTAATCTTAAACTGCAATTATATTCTGAAATACTGTATTTTGTTTTCATTTCAGAAATTCATGTTCAAAAGATTCCATATTATTATGATCTTTAAGAATATTTTTTAATTTGAAGATTAACTATAACCACCATAATGTTAGTAAACTGAACAATGTCTTTAGATTGTAGAAATTCTACATTTTACTAAATGTGACAGATCTAATTCTCCATTAGATTTTCCATATACATGCATTTCTTACCAATATCAATATAGGGTTATTTTCTATAAATAAGTATTATTTCCTTGTATTAAAATTAATGTTGATATTGTCTTTTCAACCTGCTTTTCAAATTATTTAAATCTTTAAGGAATTCCTAATTTTAATAATCCTATTAATAATCAATAAATAAGTTAGCATGTGTAATAACTGTAACAATAACAGTTAATGTTGTTTTAAGATACACTGTATGTGAATTATAGATACTTATACTATGGCAGGAGATATGATGAATATTGAACAGCTGAAAGTATGTACTTTATTACAAACCAGTGTATAGATCTGTTGGCAATATATTCATTTTGTAACGTGGGATTTACTATTCTAGTACACTAGATTATGTGTGCTTGTTTCTCGAATTCCATGGGCACCGGGATTGCTGCGCTCTCACATAGGCCATGCCTAAAATTATATTATCATGAAGCGAAAAAGGTCATGGAGATATTAACAATACATTTTATGCATACCGCATTCCATACATTTTACAAAACAGGAATCTTTTTGGTTGTACAATGTTTCATATGTGACATCTTGGTCCATTGGTACCTGTATTAGACAATAAAAAATAAAAGTATTTACAACATGTAAATGAAATTTTAAAATATTAAACTTTGAAATATGACAGATATCAGGAATGGATTCATCTATCATAAAATTTTGTATTTAAAGAAAGTATTATTAGTTATTAGTTTGGTATTAATGTCACATCACTCGACCAGTTTTTAATGGATGAAGGTTCAGGTATAACTTCACCTAGAGGTGTTGTAAGTTTTTTCTGTACCGTTGACTATGACTGGTATCGTCTTCACACTGCACGTTAGTAACATCACTTAGGTTAAGTTTCCTTATTCCTTTAGCCCTTTCAATCAGGTTCGACTTATTTCCAGTAACGAGCTGTCCATGTTTTCTGAGATATTGTTTCAAACCAGGCACTTTTAAGGCACTTACTTCATCATCCGTTAAATTAGAGATATTTACAATTAATTGTTGAGGTAATTGGATTTTAAACTAAATTATTCTACGTAGAACTTTTTTCTAACAATTTACAACAACAACAAATGCAAATACATCATGGCTAACACACAAGTGATCATTTTTTTGTGTTCTACATAAATTATAGATATTTACAATTAATTGTTGAGGTAATTGGATTTTAAACTAAATTATTCTACGTAGAACTTTTTTCTAACAATTTACAACAACAACAAATGCAAATACATAATGGCTAACACACAAGTGATCATTTTTTTGTGTTCTACATAAATTAGAGATATTTACAATTAATTGTTGAAGTAATTGGATTTTAAACTTAATTATTCTACGTAGAACTTTTTTATAACAACAACTAAAGCAAAAACAAAAAAACAAATACTTTGTTACAGGTGAGTTTTTTGTGTTCTTCTTAAACTCTAACCCTAACAGTCCTTCTTAAACTCTAACACTTTTTCGAAAAAAAAGGCAGATCATTATGGATCAAAGCTGAGTTACTGGCGGTTTGAAAATGACAACTTTCCTTTTTTGAAGCCCTTCCTGGCTGTTCTTACACGGTCAGATAATTGCTTTGGTGTAAAGCTGTCCACCAGATCCGTGTCCTTCAGTTTATTACATACATCCTTTGACGTTATTGAACCGTTACCCTCAATTAAGCACCTGCACAGGGTAATCACTTGGTTGCTTTCTGTTCGGGTGAAAGAACGTCTTCCACCAGAGGCTTCTTCCTTCTCTTCCTCATCCTCGTCGTTGCTTTGATTGTTATCATCCTTTTCAACTACACATGGCTGTTCGTGGCTGTCCTGGTGCCCTGACCCTTCTCCCTGGTTGTCAGGGATATCTTGTAAATGGAAGGTTTTAGCTATCATTTTAGAGACGTTAGGCGCCTCTTTTTGCCTGTTCTTCAGGAGGTAGTTAACATCTGCCGTCCTTGCTTGGTGGTTCATGTGGGAGGCAAGGCTGTCCCGTGAGTGTGGAAATTTCTCCCTGACAGAAGTAACGGCGAGTTTGCGAAGTTTTGTCGCTGTTATTGCGGTTGACGGGTCGATTGCCGACTCCCAAAGATGGTTTATGCATCGAGAAATTCTTTTTGATTCTAAAGGTTTTGGCGGATTTCCCTGGCTGCTCCATTCCATGAATACAAGGTTGTCGTCAGACAACTGATCCAGGCTTATGTTTGGGATCATGCTCCGGACAGTTATATACGTCATCAGCTGGTGGTACACAGTGGAGGGCACATACAGAACGGCCACGTTCAAATGACCAGTCTTGTGGTCCCTGATGTTCAGTATGTATCCGTCGTCGACTTTTACCGCTTTCCTGACTGTCCTAATAGTCATGCCAGATATGGCTCCAGATCGTTGAGCATTAAAGAACAAAATTTCAAGCATCAGGTAGTTTCTCAACGCGCTGTGTTCTTGTTTGTCCAAGTCTTGTTTATTATTTTGAAATTCATCAAATAGTTCTCTGATTGCAGAAGCCATTTCCGACTGACGGAAATTAGAAATATCCTCCAGGGAGATCGCCTCTTCTGCGTCCTCCACCTGCCTCTCTACGGCACGTTTTCTGACCGTTTTCCCAATCACGGCTTGCCATCTTTCTACAGCCAGTTTCAGCTTATAGGCGTGATTGGGGCAGAAATCCTTCATCTGAAGAAAATTCAAAAATTGTTTTAATGTTCCGAGGTAACTCGTTACAGTACCGGGCTTTTTTTGCTGCCGGAAAGGTTCCAGCCAGGTGGTGAGTATGGTCTCCGAATTAAGAAAATCTGCAAGAAAATCCTCTCCCACATCTGCAACAATGGAACGTAGCTGCGCTACATTTTGTGCCGCAGGTTCGGCCGATTTCCCAACGTCCGCCGACAGCAGATAGGCATGGAACCTTTTTACTAAGGACATCATTGGGAACAATCTGTTGACGGGTTGTTGTGATGTTTCGGAGCTGGTTGACGCTTCTAGTACGTTTGATGACATTGTTGGTCTTTTATCCGCTTTTATTTTTGCTTCCAGAACTTTTTGTTTGATTATGGTCTTGTCTAAACGATGAACCTTCAGGATGTGTCTTTGTAATCTTATAACTTTTGCAGGGCAATTTTCGATGGGGCAATCGAAGTATTTCTTGCCTGTATCTGCCTCCCTGTTCTCCGCTGCAGCTTTTATTGCCTCCGGAACGCTGGCTTGATCATGAGCATGCCTGAAATGTCTAGCAAGATCAACTACTTCAATTCCACAATCAACACACATCCGTCTCTTCCTTGGATTCGGTGCATACTGGAATCGTGATATTGTTCTAAGGGCGTGATATTTCGCTTTTCGTGGATAGTTACATTGTCTTTCAAACTTTCAACTCATTAACTGAAGGGTAAGGGGTACAAAATTGTATACACATATAATACAACTGCATGTGTACAGTAATGGTACAATGAATCATAACATTTTTAAATTGTATACATTGTAAATTATGCCTGTTCTGTTTGTGTTGATAACTGAACATATACTTGATATCTTATTTGTACTAAATAGTCATCTTATTCTATGTGATGAAACGGAAATAACCCCTATTGTGTTTCGTTGTTTGTTACTTCTGTTTTCAATATCGTTTCAATATTTGTAAAACATAACGTTATCTGCATTTCTACTAATTCCACCTAATAGAGTGTCATGTCCATTTATTAATGTATATATGTATCATGTAACATATGACCATTGATCGGTAAATAAATGTATCTTGATAATTGTATCTTGTATCGTATTGGTTGTGTGATCATACCTTCTAGGTCATGAACATACCCCTCGATGAAATTGCTGTATCCCTTTGTCTGCTTTGCTCTTGGTATTTTTGCAATTTCGTCTGCCCATTGATCAATAACATCTTGTGATATCGGTGCCATGTCCTCTAAACGCCGCGATAGTAAACAAAAAATCCGCAATCGCGATCTCAAGTGAGTTTGTTGGCGTCCGTAGCTACGCACCCCAAGCCTCGTTTTGAATCCAATATGGCCGCGGTATGAATAAGGACTATTTTGTGCTTTTCGTAACCTTGAACGGATTATTATATATATTGACCCAATTCAATTCAATATCTTCAAATGATTCTTCCCATTTTCTTCTATCAGTTGATATAAGAGCATTTTTACCATAATATTATATAGATCCTTTGTCCCTTTGACTCTTTTCATGAACAATAATATATTATTGGGAATAACTGGATATACTATTTTCGTGTGATTCTCAACATTCAGTCTCGTTAAAAGTACTTTGACAGCTGAGATTACACCCTGAAATTGAGGAAAGTTTGTATTGAGCTGATATATCTCTTTAAATTCTTGAAATGTATAGAAGGAACTTGTACCAGGATCTTTTACCAAATCATTAATTATTGTTACACCTCTGTTATGCCAGGACTTGTAAAAAATGTCTTCCCGCCAATAGTTATACTTTTATTATACCAAAGAGGTATTGTCAATGTACCTGTCAGCCTTTTTATTTTTTCTTTCACCCCCTCAGCATCAATAAATTGTTTCCATGCTTTTAAAACATCTTTCCAGAATTTATTCTTACATTTTGTTCGGCATTCCTCAATAAACTCGCTACCACATGTTGATAATTTTGTATATCAGTGTGTGATTCAAAAACAAATTTGCCATTTGCATGTTTTTTTTAGCAACCGCCTTACCCAGTTAAGTTTCAATGAATCAATAGTTTTACGTTTACCATTTTCAGACCCCCTTCATGATAATCTTGTGTTATAATATCTCTCTTTACTTTATCTACCTTACTATTCCATAAAAAGTTAAAAAGGATTGAGTTGAGCTCTTGAAGAAATTGTTCATTTGGATTAGGTAGAGAAATAAATAGATGGTTGAATTGAGATAACAAAAGAGACTTAATTAAGGCTATTCTCCCTATGGGTGTAAGTATTCTTCTACTCCATGTCTTTATCAGTGCTTTAAGTTTGATTAACTTTTTATCAAAATTTAGTTTGGGAATTACATGCAGGTTCACATCAAATTCAATTCCAAGCAATGTGAATTTTGTTCTTCCGCATTGTAAATTTAATTCCGGTAGGAAGGTATCATCACTGTAACTTTTGCTCCCTATCCAAACAACCTGTGTTTTATCAACATTAAGTTTTAACCCAGAGATGTTTGCAAAGGTGTTTAACTCAGTAATGGATTCCTTTAAAGATAATTCCGAGCCATTAAGTATAAGCGTGGTATCATCAGCATACTGCGAAATTAGAATGGGAAAATTGCCTACATCTATGCCCTTAATCTTTTTGTTATTTCTTAACCTGATTCCTAGAATTTCAACACATAAAATAAAAATATATGGGGAAATCGGGTCCCCTTGACGACAGCCTCTTTTGATATGAAGAAAAGGTGACAAATTCCCCCCCCCCCCCCCCCCCCCCCCCCCCCCCCTGGTTCACAGTTGCAGTAATATTACTATTAAACAATTTAACCCACTTTTGTATACCTGGCCCAAAATTAAAATATTTCAGAACTTTATAAATTTCCACGACACAGAATCAAAGGCTTTTTCGAAATCTAACATGAGTAACATACCCGGAATATATTTTTCTTCAGCATACTGCATAATATCATAAACAAGTCTTGTATTCTCCCCAATATAGCGACCAGTAAGAAATCCTGTCTGATCTTCACATATTAATTTATCTAAAACATTTTTAATCCTACTTGCTATACATCCTGAGGCTATTTTATAAACCATATTTAGAAGGGTAATGGGTCGCCAATTTTTAAAAAACTGTCTGGGCTTATCTCCCTTAGGAATACATGTTATTACACCTTGTCTTTGGGTTACAGACAACATATCCTTGATATATCCAAAATTTATAGACCTGACTATGAAAACCCCTAACTGTTTCCAAAAACATTTAAAAAATTCAGCTGTGAAACCATCTGTGCCAGGACTTTTATTATTTTTCATATTTTTCAAAGTTTTAGCTGCCTCGTCTACAGAAATCATCCCTTCCAAACTTCTAGCCTCAATGTTATCTAATTTTGGAACATCATACATATCTAAATAATCTGTTAAAGTCAATATCATCTGTATCATAGTTATCATCATATAATTTTTCATAATAAGAGTGAACCTCCTTGAGAATAGCACCCTGATCTGTTAATGTAACGTCATTGTCTCTTTCAATCCTAGGTATAATCTTAGATGTAAAATTCCTATTCTCTAGACTAAAAAAATATTTTGTTGGCCTTTCGCCTTCTACAAGCCATCTTGCCCTTGATCGAATAACACTGCCTTTAATTTTATTAACTTGGAGACTTCGGCATTATGCTTCAGTGAGGTAGCACTATAAATCGGCAAAAGTCCCAGCCTATCACAAGGAGACTAACACGAACATACCGCAGCCTCCAAAAACACAGATACGCATTCACCACACGCATGCATGTCGCACGCACGGGAGGCCGTCCTTAAATGACCTTAGCTGTTAATAGGGCGATAAACAAATAAACCAAACCAAGCGTTTGAGTGCGTATGTGTGTTTTGGGAGGCTGCAGTATGTTCGTGTTAAGTCTCCTTGTGATAGGCCGGAACTTTTGTCGATTTAAAGTGCTACCTCACTGAAGCATACTGCCGAAGACACCCAGCAGCACACCCCACCCGGTCACATTAGACTGACAACGGGCGAACCAGTCGTCCCACTCCAAATATGCCGAGCGCTAAGCAGGAGTAGCAACTACCATTTTTAAAGACTCTGGTATGTCCCGGGTAGGGGACAGAACCCAAAACCTTCCTCACAGCGGCGAACGCTCAACTAAAGGCCAAAAATGAGGCATTGTCAAGGGAGACATTAGGAAGAAGAAAGTTGTTAGGAAAGAAACGAAAAGATAAGATCCCAAGTTAAGTCGCCTCTTACGATCATGCAATGGGGGCAGCAGTTACAATTCTTACGCCCTACCTGCAGGGCAGTAACCCCAGGGTTTGATTATGTTGCAAAGTATAGTACAGGGCATAACTAACTCTGGGGTTAGTTAAGTTGCATAATGTTGATATTGGCCCCATGCAACATAACCTAACCTTGGGGTAAGGTTAAGTTGCATACTGTTACATTTGTCTATTTGCAACATAACCTAACCTCAGGGTTAGTTATGTTGTATATTGTTTCATTATGCAACATAAGTAACCCTGGGGTTAGGTTATGCTGCTCTAGTCCAATGTATCTGGAATGCAACATAAACTAACCTTGGGGTTAGGTTATGTATAACTTTATTATCAAACATTCCGTTGTGATTTTTCTTTATTCCCAATCATATATTAGCTGAAATAATTATGTGTTTACCGTTTTCAAAAAAAAAATTTTAGATTCAAAATGGGTAAAAAATCTTTATTTATTCCCCTTTTG